>NC_142098.1:11037857-11190000 GCF_054644295.1 Miniopterus natalensis
CCTCCAAGGCTCCCCAGTGCCTCCAAGACAGAGTCCAAGCTCCTTAACATAGTACTTGAGGGCTTGCATCATATGGCTGCTGCTCACTATTCCTGAGCAAAACCTCACCTACCCCCCAGGGACACTTGAGACACCATTTTTCCTCCTGGTAGTCCTTCCCAGCATTCCTCACCCCAAGGCTTCCTCCTCAGACTGCTGTGGCCATTCACTCTAGCAGTGTTTTCCCCTGGGGACTGTGACTAGGTCTAGTCCCTCTCCACAGGCCCAAAACAGGCCCAGATCAGACCTGCAGTGTGATCAGACCCCTTGGGTGTGAATCCTCACTCCAATCCATCCTTGCCTTGTGACATTGGGCATGACACTTGCCCTTTCTTCAGCCACTTCTGTGGTCAGGTGTCATTATCTGAGCCACAGGCTAGTGGGGTGGGGGCAGATTAGAGCACTCTGGAGATGGGACTCAGGGCTTACTGACAGGTTGCAGGTGGGTGGGTGGGGTTAGGGGCCTAGGAGGAATTAAGGAAGACTTCTGGGTTTCTGGCTTAGGCACCTGGATAAGGAGGGTAGGATCATTTATTGAGGAAAGGAGACCAAGCAGAAGAAAAACAAAACTGCTTTTGGAGTAGAGGGAACTAAGTCCCATTTAGGCTTGTTCAAGTCCATAATGCCCGTAAGTGGCTTGTGCTGGCTCCTGCACACCACTCCCTGCCTAATGGAAGGGGAAGGCACAGAGCCTGAAACTCAAAGGCCTGAAAATGATCTCTTCCTACTTTGCTGATGGCACCCTGATTTATTTCTCATCAATTCAACTCTTCTATCTATTTATCCTTTGATTCTTTGCTCTTTGATTCTACCACAAGGATACCCCTGGGGCTGTATCACCTCTCTCCCCATTGAGCTCTTGGGGCCAGCACCTGGTAGGTACCCAGTAAGTGCTTGCTGAGCGAATCCAGGAATGAACAACTTTTCTTAGTTTCCTCATCTGTAAACTGAGTCTTAACAGTCTTTCCATCCCTCATGGTAAGCACTGAAAGAGACTGCGCATGAGCAGACAAAATGACTGTAATCTCATTGTTCAGTGCCCTGTTTGGGTCACCTGACTGTGTCTTCCCAGCAATTCTGCAAGGTACTATCCTTATGCTTACTCCACTGAGGAGGAAACTGAGGCACAGGGAGACCACACAAGAGGCAGTGCTGAGAAGAGAATCCAGGTAGTTTAACTTACAGCCCAACTTTTAACTATTCAAGTATACTATTGGACAGTGACAAATGAGTACTTGGCAATTAGATGGGCAGTATCTATTGGTTAGCACAGACCCATCAGAAGTCATACTGGCTGGAGTCAAATCCTAGCTCTGCCATCTGGGCAGCTACCAAGGCCTCTGTGTCCAGGTCCCTCCTCTGTAAAAGGGAGAATGGCAGCACTAACCCATGGGGCTGCTGTGCAGATGAAACTAGTGAACATGCTTAAAGCACTCCGAGCTCAGAAGGCTCTGTGTCAGCACTGGGTGTTGTTTGTGATTAGCTCTGGAGGCTGATGGTCCTGGGAATGGGCAGGATTGCTAGATATAGAAGCAGGGCAGGCCTACCCTGGGTGGATGGTCCTGGTGGTAGGCTGGTCTTCATGTGGAGCAGATCCCAGCACCGAAGACTCCACTGGTCCTGGAAGAACAGAAGGTCCTGGCGAAGAGAGGCAGCCTTTGGAAGGAGAAGCTCTGGCGCCTAGAGGGAGGGTGAAAGGACAATCACCTCGGGCAGGGGTAGGCATGGAAAGAAAGGTCCTAGGAAACAGGCACTCACCTTCCCTGTGGGCAGCCCCAGCATGTGGCTAAGCACTATGAGGTTGGAGCCCCTTGAGGACGCAGGATGCAGCTGGTGGATGGATGGCAGGACTGTGGGCAGGGGCTGCAATCTGGGGGGAAGTCCAGGTTGGGTGGGGCACTGAGAGGGAGGTTTGGGTTGCAGAGGCTGTGGGGGCTGAGGGGTAGGCCTGGGAGGTCCAGGAACTTGGAAGTGGTCTGGAGACTAGGATTCCAGAGTGGGGCTGAGGACTTGAGGGTGAGTTCTGGCAGCCTGGGAACACTGGTGTCTGGGATTATTTTTTTGGAGTGAGACAGTCAACCAAGGAAGGGGATATAGGGGATGACCCTAGCTTTACCCTCCAGGGCTGCGCCGCAGCAGGGTGCCCAGCAAAAGGTGGGGCAGATGCTGGGCCTCCTTCTCTAGACAGCGAAGCAGCTCCTGGCTCTGTGGTGCCACCGCCTCAGACATGGGGACCACTTTTCGCTGAATCAGAGCCAGCACCTATGGGGAAGGGAAGGGAAGGGATGGGAGAGGCAGCCTGAGGTCACCCAGCCCCATCCCTAGGAGACCTGGCCCAACCCAGGCCTCATTCCAAATGCCAACTCACCTCCCCAGGGCTCCGACACAGGCGCGTCTTGCTGGCTGAGTTGCTCTTGATGAGCAGGCGGACCTGTTCCTGTGTCTCCCCCTGAACAACCAGGAGGCCCCCAAGATGGGCTGCTTTTCCTTCCCAACTCCCAGCCTCCTACCCTGCCCCTCCCTTTCCACAGGTCCTGCTTCCTCTTGGGAGACTCACCCTGGACCTCTCCCCTGACCAGGAGGCCCAGTTCTGGATCATAAGGCTCCCGGCTTCACTCTCACCCTCCACCAGGCCCTGCCATTTCTCCCAGAATCCTGCTTCTCACCACCAGCTGGCGCCAGTGCAAGATCCGTTGCTGTTTGGCCTGTAGCTCTTGCAGCAGAAGCTGCCTCCGTCCAGCCGCCTCCTCTAGCTCCTGGCTCTGGGCACACAGGGCCTTGAGCTCTGCCCACAGGCCATAGCCCCGGAGCCCCAGCACCAATGCCTGCCTGGAGAGCAAGCAGAAGAGAGCAATGGAGAGGAAGGTGACTAAGACTCACAGTGGAGAGGGGAGATAAGATCTGCAAGGATGCACAAGGAACCACAAACTCAAGGACAGCAGGGAGGCAGAGACAAGAGCCACAAGGGCAGAAAAAGTCCAATATCTTGAGACGCCAGCAGAGAGATGGTCTAGGGAACTCTGCCCAGGGAGCCTCCTCACCTCTTGCTGGATCCCAGGGTACTTCTCTCCACCTCCTCCATCAGGCTTTGGAGGCGCTGGGTCAGGATGTGATGCTCCTTCAGGAGGGGGCCCCGCTGGGTGACCAGCACACTCACAGCTTGCCAGCCCTCCTGAGGAAGGGGGACAAAGTCAGGGTGGGCATTGTCCCTGGAGGTGAGGGGATGGAGTGGGTCAGGATGGGAAGGGGATAGTCTGAGAAGGGTGCCTGGGGGGTCACCTGGATGAGATGCATCACAGACGGCAGGGCCTTGCTGGAGTCTGACTGGTCTGGTACCTGGGACCTGGGGATGGGGCAAAATTGGTGAAGAAGGAGCCCTGTCCCCTTGCGTCGACTCTTGAGGGTAGCCAATGTCAACCCACCTGGGTTTGGTCCCTGGATTTCAGTTCTACCCCTATCAGCAGATCACTGTGCCTGGTCCTGGCCCTGTCCCAGCTCACCCAGCCACCCACCCTACCTGCCTATGGAAGCACTCTACTACACACCCGGCCATCTCTGCATCTTGGAGCCTGTCCGGACTGCACAGGGACCGAATCTCTGCCTCCCGTTCTGCAGCCAGGTGTTCCAAGGCAGCCAAGAGGTGGCTGGGAGGGTGGTTTGTCAGCAGTGTCTGGTGGGGGGAAGGGTGAAGTCAGGGCAGGATGGGGCAGGGCTGTGAGCTGGGACCATATGGGGAAGGGACAAGGATGAACAATGAGGTCCTGGTACCCTGAAGTTTGATCATAGGCAGTGGATATGGCTTTTTCCAAGAGCCCCCCTCACCTCCACTGAACTAAGCCACTTCTGGTAGGACGTTCCAAAGTGGTCATCTTGAGGGGTTCTGTGGGGTTGGGGGAGGGGACACAGAATGTTATAAGACACATCAATCCTTCCTCTAATGATGACCACCACCCTGTGCCCAGTTTACAGATGAGGAAACCAAGTCCATCTATGCTTGCTAGACTTGACTTCCCCTCTTATACGAACTCACTAACCATGGGCCCTTTCACATGTGCTGCTTGCTTGAAACACCCCTCAGTCTTTTACCTTTGCTAAGCCTCCTCGCCAGAGATGCGTCCTCCAGGCTTCCTTAGCTGGGTAGGGTGTCTCCTCTCGGTACCGACCTCTCAGGCTTCCCCACCCCCCCTTAGCCCAAACTGCCTGGGTTATCACTGTCTGTGATGGGTCTGTCTCTACCTCTTCCCAGCCTGGGAGCCCTGAGAGGGCAGTCCCTGGGGTTGACACAGCCCAGAGACCCAGTGTCTGAGGAATTAACAGAGAAGTAACTCCTCACCCAGGTTCTTTGTAGGGTTTTTGAGGGCTGGGTGACACTCACAGGATGCTGCCTCCTTTGGTCTGAGGAATCAGGAGGCTCTGCAGGAACTGGGTTCGGAGGGTGCAGGCTGTTCGGACATCACTCTGGGAACAAGAGGATAGGAAATAAAGGGGACCCAAGGGTCCACCTGACCCCTGACTCTCCTCCCCTACCCCCATGGTCCAGGACTCTTACCAGGACCACAGGCTCCAGGCCCAGGGCTGCTGATGTCAAGGGTCCAAAGGTTATATCCACTTTAGCCTTCCTGGAAAGAGTGCAGTTGGGGCTCAGTCCCTGGAAGGAGGGAGCCGGGAGAACAGATGTCTGTGTCTCCTCCTGCTGCCAGCAAAGCTAGTCACAGGGAACCCTGAGCCTGAATCTCAGGGGCCACCTCCAAAATTAGGCCACTGTCATCTCCTGGCTGGATGACTCCATTAGCCTCCTCACTGGTCTTCCTTACTTTAGCTCTCTGCAGTCTATTCTCCACCCAACAGTTAAATGATCTTGTTAAAACCTGCTCAAAACACTTGTAAACAATGTGATGTATCCTCATCACCCTCTGAATAATAACAATGGGTAACAGAAACTCTTCTAAGCACTTTGCACGATTTAACTCAATTATTATACCTACCATGCAAAGTAGGTAATATTATCCCCATTCTATAGATCTTTGAAACTGAGGTACAAACTTTGCCTGAGATCACACAGCTATAAGTCGCCAAGCCCGGGCATAAACTCAGCCTGAGACTTCCAGTGCCTCCACGGTGCGGTGCCCACCTACCCAACCTCACCTCCTCAAGCTCTCCCTCTGGCCTGTGAAACAGGCTGAACATGCCCTCCTGGCTGCTCTTCCCACATGTCAAGTTCAGCGCCTCTGCTCCTGCTGTCCTTCTTCATGGAAATTCCTTCCCCAACTCAAATGTTACCTCCTCAGAGAGGCCTTCTCTGACCATCCTACCTAGAGTAGCGTCTCCTTCTCCCCTTCTATCACATCACCTTTTCTTCATAGCACTCATCTCTACCTGCAATTATAGGGTTTGTTTGCTTCCTAGTTTACCACCTCTTCTCTGCATCAGTAAGTCCCATGAGGACAGGGTTGTCCCTTGTTTACTGTTCTTTCCCAGCAGTGGTGTTCTAGATATACAGGTGGCACCATTCTAGGCACAAATACAGGTGGCTAAGATGACAAAACTTCCTGGCCTCATGGACTTTAAATCCTAAAGAGTAGAGCCCAGAATTCTGGAACTCAAGAATGGGTCAGGGCAGAGTACTGGGTCTCTAAGGAAAATGTCTCTCCACCCAGCCTCGTGAGCACCTGAGGCCCACCTCTCTATGTCCTGCTGGTGCCTCAGCTGATTCTGTAGCCACTGCATGGGACGTTGGAGTCCACGCTGCTGTCTTCGCATGGCCCCAGCTTGGGCCTGGAGGAGGAGAGCATGCCGCTGGGTGTCTTGTATGCTCTGCAGGGCCTGCTCCATGGCCATATCTGTGGGAGGAACAGGGTGGTCATCAGTACCTCCCCAATACCCTTTCTGCTGCCCATCTGTCCAGCCCCATGAGTCACCCTGAGCCTCCGTCTCTTGATCCATCAGCTCCAAGCTTTGGTCTAACTCCTGGATCTCTGCCCGTAGGTGGGCAACAGCAGCTTCTAGCTCCAACTTCCGACAGGCCTGGTGGGATCAGGTACAGGGTCAGATACATGGCCTGGCCACAGCTCAGCCTGGCCTGACTGTCCTTTGCGGAGCACCAGTCTCTTCACCTGCCCAGGGGGGTGGCAGAGGGTTTTTCCTAGGCAGTTACTGTGTCTGAACCTCTAGGCCCAGAGGAACACTAGGGTACTATCCTGGACCCTCTCCTTCCTCCTGGAATTATATCACTCTCCAACCTGTTTCCTGTCTCTGCACTGATGACATCATATCTCTGTCCCAGTCCTCATCTCCTCATGAGCCCCTCATCTAGGAGTCCCAAGGTCTCCTGGAAGTATCCCCCTGGATGTCACCTGGACCGATACTGAGTCCCACACTCGCCTCAGCATCTCTCCCAAATTAGTCCATTCTCCCACCTTCCTTCACAGGCTTTGATGCCTCATATCTATGCCCTCCCCTTTCTCCTAGCTCATGCCTGTCTCCCCTGGACTGTAAACCCTGAGTGCATGGATCAGGGCTGTTCTGTGATCCAGTGTCCTCATTATCACCCAGGACAAGGCTGGGCCTAGAGCAGAAGATCTACAATTCCTCTTTTTTGATGAAAGAAAATCTGGTAGCACATAGTTCTCACCTCTGGACTGGATTGGTGGCCATACCTGAGGAAATGAGGCCAGAGTCAGGGGATGACAGAGGCTTCCAGGAGGTGAGGCTGTGGGCGGGGACAGGGATGGATGGGACTGGGGAAGATAGGAAGGGCTAGCTTTGAGGACTAGTTACCAGAGTAGGTTTCCGCGGATCTTCTTGACATTCCTACAGTGGAGAAGTAGGAGGAAGAGGAGTTACTGTGGGACTTGCCTGTGTCCCCTCCCCTGCCACAGCCTCCCTTATGCAGCCAGGCTCACCTCTGGCTGTGCACATGCCGTAAGACATAGGCCCAGATGTCAGCTCCCTGGCCCAGACACAGCCTGTGGGGACAGCATGTAAGGGTACGCCTGGGAGGGTTGTCATTCCCAGGGCAGTGGGGGTGGGGGGTGGGGAGATCTTTACCAGGGAATTCTCACTTCTGGCTGGGAGGGAGGATTCCTATTTTTGGCGCTAAGATATTCCTTCCTGGGTGGGTCACTGAGAGGGTGGGCTTCTCACTGGGTGTGGGGGTAGTCTTATTCCCTCCCTGGTGGGGTGCTTCCCTTCTCTTGGGAGAGGGTTACTTCCAGTCACTTCCAGGGGTGGGGGTGGGGGATATACTGCCAGGAAGTGCTCTGTCATGACTGGATGTGAGCTACCACTCCTACAGATTTAATCTCCAGTGGGGTGGTCTTTGTGGACTCGAGTCCTCACTGGCTGGGCTGGGTGGTGGGTGGTGAGGTGCTGCAGGGATGCCTTCTTTACCCAGATCCTATTTACACACGGGAAGAAGGGCTTCATTAACTCTGGAGGATCCTCACGGATGCCAAGGACCACTGGCGGCCTCACGGGGTGGGGGTGGAGTGTGAGGGTTACCGCCAGGCGTCCTCACTCAGACCCAGGGTCCTCTGCCTGGACGTACTACTCGGGAGGTAGGGGACGGGCCCTTGGAGGGTATTCACACAGGCGCGGAGGAGGAAGGCGCGTCTGTAGAAAAGATGGGGTTCTCGCTGGGAGAGACACTCTCTCCAGGAGGCGGCGGCCCTCACCTGCGCAGCGTCGACTCGGGGGCCCGGGCTGCCTCCGGCGCCTCCATCTCTTCCGCAGCCCAGCGAGCCAGTTCCCGCGCCTCCTGCGCTAACTCCATGGCAGCGCCTCCGCCGCCAGCGCCCGAGCTCCCGCCTCCGCTTGAAGGGCGGCGCCCACCACTGACGTCACGAGCGCGCCGGCAGAGACCTGCTCCGCTTCCGGGCAGACCCGCGCCGGGGGCTTTGCGGGGTCCTGCGTGTCCCACTCCTGGGGGATGGATCCTGTTGAATGAAGATGGAAGGGGTGTGGGAAAACGGTGGGGCTCGCTTGCTTTCTGCGTCCTCCCTCTCACTACTAGCTGTTCCCTAAAAGGCAAAAGCCCCTGTTCTGGCCACAGTGGCCAGAAGAATATACCTAAGGAACTAACAGTAAAGGTAGAGCAAGATCCCGACTGTACAAGACAAGGCTCGACAAGCCAGCCCAATAATCGCCGCTCCCCCTGAGTTCCCATACAAAGAGCAAACCAGTCAGACTCCGGCCAAGCATAACCCCATCACTCATTGTAAGACATTGTGTTTAAATTGTTCCTTTTGTGTTGCTAAAGGTCCCCCCTTGTTTCCTGTACGAAAAGCTGACAGCCTGACAAATTATTGGAAAGCCCTTTACTGCAGTGCCTTTGTGGTTACTGAGCATAAAGTAAGAGAAGAACTGAGGGTTAGTGCTGCAGTTCGGCTCTTACGTGAGACGCCGCAACTGTAGCCGCTGGCCAGCTAATAAAGGCTCCAAAATTCAAACACAAACTCTGGTGGTCGTCTGTCGCGGGCCACCCCAGAACAGCCCCCTAATGCCTCGCTTGATTTTCTTCACGAAATGAGACTTTCATCCTAGGAGGATGGAAACTAGGCAAGGAGATGCCAAACTTGCTGCTCTTTGATTTTAGAAACAGGGTATTTCAGGTCTGAGTGAGGGATAGAGGGCAGATAGCATGACCCTAATATGTCTCACTTCCTTCCCCAGATCAGACGAAGGGAGCTCCCTCCTTCCAGCTCCTGACACCATGAGGCAATGAACTGAGAGCAAAAGTGCATGGCAAGGTTTAATTGTAACAATCCCTGCCCCCTTTACTGAGGTATAACTGCCCAATGAAATTGCAATATATTTAAAGTGCACAACCTGGTGATTTGATATATGTATATGTTGTGAAATTATTACCATAGTCAAGTTCATTAACACAGCCGTCACCTCACATAGTTACTTTTTGTTTTTTATTTTGGTGAGAACCCTTAAGACCTACTCTCTTAGCATATTTTAGTATACAATAAGGTATCGTTCATCATGGATACCATGTTGTACATTAGACCCTACGGTATCGTTCATCATGGATACCATGTTGTACATTAGGCCCTCATAACTGAAAGGGACCTTTTTACGAGCTTGTTCCCACTCCTCCTGCCCTCCAGCCCCGAGCAACCATCATTCTACGTTGGTTTTAGGATTCCACGTGTGATATCGCAGAGTATTTGTCTTTCTCTGACTTACTGCACTTAGTATAACACCCTAAGGCCCACATATATTGCCAAAATGGCAGGATTTCATATTTCTCATGGCTGAATAACAGCCCTCTGTGTATATATACATTTCTTTACCCACTTATTCATTGTCAGACACTGAGGTTGTTTCCAGATCTTGGCTGTTGTGCATAGTGCTGCAATGACCACAGGAGTCCAGCTACCTCTGTGAGGCAGTGACTTTATTTCCTTTGGGTATATTCCCAGAAGTGGGATTGCTGGATCATATGGTACTTCTATTTTTAATTTTGTGAGGAACCTCTATACTGTTTTCCATGGGGGTTGTACGTCCCACTACAGTGCACAAAGGTTCACTTTTGGGCCAGGCTTTTAAGAGCAAGTGTGCATTTTTCTACTCTCTCTTCCTCTGCCTGGAAGAGACTCTGAGCCCTTAGGCGTAATCACTAAGTGGACGGAGCCTGGACCCCTGCCTTAATATGTGGATCACCAGAAATGCCCACATTGGTAGGTTCTGTGAGTGAGAAGTAAACTATTTTGTGAGCTACTGATATGAAGTTTGTTACAGCTGCTGGCAAGACCCTAAATGATATACCCTGTAGATCTCATTGCTCCCCCCCCAGTGCATTTCAAACTCTTTGTGGACTCATTTTTTGATATCTCCAATGTGTCATGGACTGATCCTTTTGGTCTATAGCCTGTTGGACAAGTCTCTTGATCATATACTTGGATGTAATGGCAATGTCAAATTGCTGTAAGTTTCAAAACATTTATTGGCAATTTCTGCACTTACCTTGTTGCAGACCATCAACAGCGGTGGGCAAGTACTGGCACTGCTTCAGCTTATGACATTGGTCTTTTTCTCCATAGGGTTTTCCATTCTCTGTAATTACCTTGCTTATTTAGAAGTCTGTTTGTTTATGGTTTTCTTCCTCACTAGAATGTAGGCTCCTTCAGAAAGGCGTCTTATTTCTTTTTCTCTGTTGTGCTTCTAGTCCCTAGTGCAGTGCCTGGTATGTCTTAGGTGTTCAGAAAGTATTTGTTCAATGATGAATAAATCACGAACTTGATGGCTGGGGGAGCAGGTGAGGCGGGGGAGAAGAGGCAACCCAGACCTGTCACAGAAGTTCTCTACAATCAGAATATGAACCAGATTCTAACCAGTTCACTGACAGCTGCTTGGCTTCCTTTTTTGCTGGTTTGCACCCCAGATTAGGTCTGGCCTTTACAATCCACCTTCCTTAGTTTCCCCCATTAGAGATTATAGGTTTAATCTTTATTGTTGAAAGTATTACAGATAGTCCCTCTTTTCCCCCCATCGGCCCCTCCACCCTGCTCTCGCACCCTTCCCCCATTAGAGATTAGACTGCTCTGAATTGTCACTCTTTGGTGATATGCCTGTCTTCCACCCTGGATTATAAGTTCTGTGGGGGTGAAGTTGGAACTTAACTGGTGACTGCTATGTCCCCAGAGTCAGGCGGCACAGTAACACCCTTTGTTAACATGAATAAATTTGTGGCATGAATGTATGAATGTGGCACGAGGGGAGGCTGCCCTTGGGAAACAATACTCTAACCTTTCTCCCATGGCCCCCATCCCTTGGCAGGGTCCCAGGGTTGGCCTTGAGCTCTGGTCCATTGGGCTGTGCGAGTTACCATTGCTTTCCCATCAACCACCTCACATTGCAGGCTCAGACTGGCAACATTGGGCTCTCTGGACATGGAGGAGCAGAAGTCTCATTTGGCCCACCGATACTTAATAGCCAAGGTCAGTAACGCAGTTGTATATATATTTGTTGGTTTGTTCATGAACTGAAGATGATGTTACCGAGAAAATAAGTCCATCATGTAGAAAGTCAAGATGATGAGTATGATGGAACTTCCCATAAGAATCCCCAAGACTGCGATGTAGAAGACTTGGTGGGAGGTCTCAGCTGCTAAGGCTCGTTCGTTCCATTTGTTGCTGTGCCTTGTCTGATTTGAGGGGAGAGGTAGAACAGGTGGGCTTAAAAGGATTATTGTATAAGAGTAAACTATGGAACTGTATGGACATGAACCCACAGGAGAGAAACAAGGAAGAATTTGAGTCAGGGTTCTGACCCGGAGGAAGACAGAGGGGAGGGCGAGCATTCAGGAGGGGAGGGCATGACTCAGATTCCCACCTGGATGGAGAAGATCAAAGCTATAATGCCTATGGGGAAACACAAGAGGAAGGCACAAATCGACAGGCACATGTAATCTTTGGGGGGCTTGACAGACGAAACTTCAAATGTCTGAGGGGCAGAGAGTGGGTTATGGCTTAGTATGGTTTCTGGACTCTACCATCCCCTATGACATCCCTTTTCACACTAATATCTCTCCTTGGCTCCTATAAATTCTGTTTAAAACTCTCACTGACTATCTAACTCCCACCCTATCACCTCTAACGCTCCCTATCCCCTTTAATATCTCCCTGTCCCCTAGAACTCCCTGCCCCCCCATGCCCTAATTCCTCACTGTTCCTTGTAACCCTTTCCATGTCTCCTATAACCTCCTTCCTGTTTTCTCTAACTGCCTTGCAGTCCCCTACAGCATGTCTTTCTTGGCCCCATCCTATCCACCCAATCCCTTTCTGACTCTGATGACTCTCACTCATCCTCCCTGAAACCTCCACTAATCCTCTATCACCCCCCCATAATTGCCTCATTGTCACACAAGCAACTGTGTCTTTGCCTCTATAAAACACCCTACTAAGAAGACCCTCAACTCAACCCTGTAACAGCCTCACTTTATCTGTAAAACCTTCGTTGCTCCTTATAAAAACTGTCATCCTATAAAACTTCTAATGCCACCCATAGCTCTCCTCTTGTCCCATTCATAACATCCCACACTTTGTCCCTGTGAATCTGTCTGGTCCGGCTTGATCCATAAAGTCTCACTAGGCTTCTCTAAGCCATCCTTTGAGCACCTATGAACTCCAAGTCCTCCTCATGCCACTCGTAGCCTTTTCTCTGACCCTTTATAAAGGGCTGCCCTTCCTACCTCGGAGACCTTCTCTCTGCCTCTCCGCCTAGCTTTCTGCCCCTACAGTTCCTTCTGGTCCACGCATTCCAGCCCCCCTGTTCTAAAGCTGTGCTCCCTCTAAATAGTCATCTATTTTTAACGGCCCCTTTGCCCGCTTCTGAAGCCCTCCTTGCCCCCTCACTCCCTCTCTAACTCCTTCCCACCTGCCCCCATACATTCCCTCCCTGCCCCCCTCAAACACCCCCATCTGGGTATCTGGCTCTGGCCACAAGCAGCCTCTCCCTCACTCCAACCCGCTGGGGATTGCCATGGAGACCACGCAGGCCCCGCCTCCCACCCTGGCTTTCTCCTGCTATTGGCTGATTGGAGGTTGGCCGTCCCACCGCGAAGCCGCTGGCACTCGCCCGGCTGCTGATTGGGCGGATGGAGTGCCGGTCCTTCCTACTTTCTTGTGTGATTGATCAATCCAGGGAGATTTATTTATTTATTTATTTATTTATTTATTTATTTATTTATTTATTTATTTTTGGTGTTGAGTTTTTATAAGTTCTTTATAAATTTTGGAAATTAAGCCCTTATCAGATGTATCATTGGCGAATATGTTCTCCCCAGGGAGTTTTTATTACAGCTTAGTTTTGAGGGTCATTTATATATTTTGGATACAGGTCTTTTGTCAGATATGTGATTTGCAAATATTTTTTCTTGGTCTGTAGCTTTTCATTTTCTAAAAGTGTTATTTGCAGAGCAAAAGTTTTTGATATTTATGGAATCTAAATTATTTTTTCTTTTAGGGATGTGCTTTTGGTGTCATGTCTAGAACTCTTTGCTTAACCCAGGGTCAGGAAGATTTCCTTCTATGTTTTCTTCTAAATTTTGATAGCTCACTTATTATTTGTTTTTAAATATGTCTTCATTGATTTCAGAGAGAGGAAGGGAGAGGGAGAGAGAGAGAGAAACATCAGTGATGAGAGAGTCATTGATCGGCTGCCTCCTGCACGTCCCCTGCTGGGAATCGAGCCTGCAACCCAGGCATGTGCCCTGACCAGGAATGGAACCGTGATCTCCTGGATCCTAGGTCGATGCTCAACCGCTGAGCCATGCCGGCTGGATGATAGTTTACTTTATAAATTTAGGCCTATGACTCACATTGAGTTAATATTTGTATAAGATGTGAGGTTTTAGTGGAGATTAATTTTTTCATATGACCTTTCACTGAATTTAAACCATTACAGAAAAAACCAATTCTTTCTCCAGTAAATTGTCTTTGGATTTCTTTTTAAAATAAATTGGCCATATTTATGTGAATTTCTTTCTGCAGTCCTTATTCTTATGTTCTGTTGGTATAGGTATATATCTATTTGACAATAACAAACTGCCTTAGTAATGTAGCATTACAGTGATTCTTAAAATTGGGTGGTGTGAATACTCCAACTTTATTTTTCTTTTCAACATTGTTTTGACTGCACCTGTCTAGATCAACAAATCTTGTTGGTCTTTTAATAGGAGTTGCGTTAGAATTATATGTCAGTTTGGGAGAGATGTTGAGTCTCCCAATTCATGTCAGTTGGAAGGTTCTCCACTTCTTTAGGGTTTCTTTATTTCTATAATCAGCAGCTGTAGTTTAAACATAATAACTCATACATAAGACATTTTAGATTTATACCCACCTACTTGGTTTTTCGGAGCTATTGAAATGATATTTCAAAAAATTTTTGATTCCTGATCATTCATTGCTAGTATATAAAAATACAATAGTTTGGGGGTTTTTCTTTGTTTTGTGTGTGTATGTTGATATTTCTTAAAATTTTTTTTTAAAATATATTTTTATTGATTTTAGAGAGAGGAAGGGAGAGGGAGAGGAAGAGATAGAAAAATCAATGATGAGTCACTGATTGGCTGCCTCCTGCACGCCCCCTGCTGGGGATGGAGCCCGCAGCCCAGGCAGGTGTCCTGACCAGGAATGGAACCTTGATCTCTTGGATCCTAGGTCCACGCTCAACCACTGAGCCACACCTGGCCAGGCATGATATTTCAACCTGAGATTTTGCTAAAGTCATTTTATTAATTCTAGGGTTTGTTTGTTTGTCTTATAGATTTCTTGTGATTTTCTACATAGACAATCATGTCATATGCAAGTAAGGTTAATTTCATTTCTTCCTTTATAATTTGTATACCCTTTCTTTTTCTGGCATCTTGTGCTTAGGACTTCCATTCTGATGTGGAATTGGAATGATGAGAGTAGACATCTTTGTCTTATTGCACATTTTAGGGAGAACCCCTACCCTTTTCCTTGGAGAAAACCCAGTTGGTGATAGTGTATTCTATTTATATACTTCTGTTTTTGATTTTCTAATATTTCATTAAGAAATTTTCTGTCTATATTCATGAGAGATATTGGTCTGTAGTGTTCTGTACAGAGTATCTGGTTTTAGTATTAAGATAATGATGGCTTGAGATGAGTTGGGAAATATTCCCTACTCTTCTATTTTCTGGAAGAGATTTTGTGGAGGTGATGGTATTTATTTGGTATAATTTACAAAAAAAATCATCTGGGTCTGGAGATTTCTTTTCCAGAAAGTTTTTAGTTACAGAATCAATTTCTTTAATAGGTATAAAATCACTCAGATAATCTCTTCATCCTTGATCAGTTTTTGGATTTTTATTTTTGAAAACTGGTTCAATTTTCATCTAAGTTGTAAAATTTATATATGAAGAGTTGTTTGTAATGGTCCCTTGTTTTTACATTAATGTTTCAGGGGTCTGTAGTGATAATCTCTCCTTCACTTTTCATATTGGTCATATGTGTCTTCCCTCTTGTTTTGCCAGTCTTACAAGAGGCTTATACATTTTATTGGTCTTTTCAAAAAAACAACTTTTGGTTTCATTAATTTTGTTTTTCCCCTTTCAACTTTACTGCTTTCCAACCTTAGCTCTTACTTCCTCTCTTTGCTTTGGCTTTATTTTGCTCTTTTCTGGTTTCTAAAGTTAGGAGCTTTTCCATTTGACTTATTTCACTTTTCCAGTTTCTTAAGTTGCTAACTGGAGACATTTCTTTTTCAAATTAAATGTATTGGGGTGACATTGGTTAATAACTGGGTGAGTTTCAAGTGTACAGTTCTATAATACATGACCTGTATACTGCATTGTGTGCTCACCACCCAAAAGTCCACTCTCCTTCCACCACCATGTAGGTGGCCCCCTCTGCCCTCTTGATCCCCCCCCACCTGCCTTTCCCTCTGGCAACCACCCTACTGTTATCTATGTCTGTGAGCTTGTTCTGTTTGTTTGTTGTTTCTTTCTGTTGTATATCACACTGAGTCAAACTGGCCAGGAAAAATGACTTTATTTTTAATGTCAGGATTACATATTAGACAACAGAAGTCCATTAGAGCAGAAGGGTTACAGAGGGGTTGTTGGAACTGTTACTGCTTCCCAGTAGTTTACAGGTATTTTGTAGATGACAAACAGGGCATTTCCAAAAAGTAGAAATAATACTGCACCATTACAAACAACTCTTCATATATAAATTTTACAACTTAGATGAAAATTGAACCAGTTCACCAAAATTCAAGATTCGTTTCCACCTAGCGGATGACATGGAGCTGGAATTTCCCACTTGCTGGCAAACAGACTTGCCCTCCAGTGGGTCCTTCTTAAGGGACTTAAAGTGGACTCATTCCAGTGACATGGCCACAAAAGCCTGGCATTATTTTTGCCAATAACTCCTCTGGTCCAAAGTAGGTAAGTTGCATGCCCACTGCCATACTGTGGGAACAATTTCTCAGGCTCCCTTCTCTGGAATTGAACCACAATTCCTTGCCTCCCATAGTCACCATGGTTGGTACTGTGACTTTCAAGGGGACACAGCCGACATTCCAGTGGGTCGTTGCTGCCAGGTGGGGCTATGGCGAGCCCAGGTTCTCCAGAGTCTCCAAAGTCTCCTGTGGGTGGGTGGGGGTGTGGGAGGCTGAAGGGGTTGGTGTTGATCTGAAAAATGTCAGCAACCGTTGGCATGTATTAGCACTGGAATTACCAGCCATCTAAGTCCAACATTGAGCTACCAAAGGTAATTCTAGAGTGCCTCCACCATTTGCAGTATCACTGCTCCAGCCCCCCCCCCCCATACCTGGTTTCATCTTTGAGACAAACAGGTGTTGCTGGCAGGGTGGGCCAGGTAGGAGTGTGGAGGGCCGGAGAGCACACTGGCTGACAGTGTCCTGGAGGCCCGGGCCTGCCCAGTGAGGTGTTCACGCGGCGATCCCGCACACAGAGCGAAGGAAACATCCAGACTGCCTGCCCCCACCCCCTGGCGCCCCGCGCCGCCCCACGAGGCTGAGACACTGTCTGCCGAGGACGGTGGGCGGTTGGCCAGGCGCTGGTTCGCCCTCGGCGGGCGCGTCACCGGGGCACCGCGGGGACAGGCGGCGCTGCCCCAGGGTGGATGTGGAGCTGCCCGCAGCAGCCCGGGAGCCACGTACTCAAGTCGGTCAACAGACACAAGAGGCCTCAGCATAGAGCCCTCAGCACAAGGTGACCCCGCGACACCAGGACGCCAACTGGCTTCTGGGACCTTTCATCTCACAAGGCTCGTCCCAGATGGGACTCCAGCGCACACGCCGACGACATCCAGATCGGCTGGCCATCCACGTGGGGCTCCATCAGGCCCGGGACACTTTGCCTGGGCCATCAGGGGCCGTGGCCGCCGGAGGTGACCCACCCCCACGAGGCGAGGACGGTTTCGGTCCAGGCTGGGGAGTGTCGCCGGGGACAGAAGGGGCGCACATAGGCGATGCCGAGGGGAATGCTCCGAGAAAGGCCTCGGGTCGCCGGGAGAACGCCGTGGAATCCACCGGCACCGACGCAGGGCGGCCCCGGGACGCCTGGGACCTCGGCACCCGGAGCCTCTCTGGTCTGCTCACCGTTCACGCTGCAGTCACATCGCGGGAGCGCATCCCTCGCCTGCCGCCTGTGGCTCAGGACCGAGCTGGAGAGAAGCTGCGCACGTTGAGAACTGGCGGTTGGGGTGGGAGTGGGGGCGGGTGGTGCGTGTCCCGTGTCCGCGCGCTGCGGCGGGAGGCAAACGGCTGGCTCCGCTGGCCAGGCCGCCTGGACCCCCCGGCGGACCGGCTTCCGTGCGCGTGCGATGGGGGCCGCACAGGTGGTAACCGCGGGGAGAGGCGGCCGGGGTGCGGGCCCCGAGGCCACCCCCCGCATCGCCGGAGGCCCTCCTGGGGCGTACCCCACGCGCTGGCCCACGGCGCGCAGAGGCCTCCAGACGCTGCGCAGTGGCTCGCGGGGCGGGGACGGGGCCGGGAGTCCGCGCTGCTTGCGGCTCCTCAGGTCCGCAGGACCCTTGTGTTGCTCCTAATCAGTGTTTTCATTTTAAAAGAAACCCAACGAAGTTGAGACACGCGTACTAACTGACAAAACAGCAGTTTCCAAAGATGCGGGCGCCCAGTTGCTCGCTTAACTGCCGCGCTCGCTCCCCCGCGGGCGGCAGAGGGCACTCGGAGCGCCGGCCGTCGGTCCCCTCGAGGGGCTGTGCGCCTCCCTCAACGCCTGGGCCCCGGCTCCTCGACTTAGCCTCAGACTTCGCCCCCGCTTAGCCTCGGGCAGCCGAGGGGCGATCTGAAGTCTCGGGGAATCAGGGACCCGGCGGGGGGTGGGGGGTGGGGGTGGCTCACCACCTCGGGGGTACAAGGCTGTGGGTCGAGTGAGTGACCGCGAGGCCGGCTACCTCCGCCTCCCAGCCTCCCACGCACCACCCCGGGCCCGGGAGGTGCGGCGAGAGCCCGCAGGCAGAGCACGGAGAGCACCCGGTTCGCCCACGAACGCCCACCGAGTCAGGCCCGAGCTTGGCGAGCAGGGGCGCGGCGCGGATCGCTCTGCAACGCTGCGCGGGGCGGGGGGGACAAGAGGACGCCGACGACACACAAATGGAGGGGCTGCATCAGCCTCACATCCCTTTTCCCAGACTGAACAGCCAACAACCCCTGGAGGAGGTCGCCCGATGGGGGCTCAGGGCCTGTGGGGTGGGGTCGGTGGGACCGCGCAGGAGTGGAGCGCTCCGGGTGAGGACCGCCCACCCTTGGGCACTGGAGCCTGGCCCTAGCTCCAGCAGGAGGGTAGGGCCCAGTGATGGGTCGTGGTCAAGCATGGAGACTTGTGCCCCAGAAAGCCAACCGCATTGGCCACAATCACCAGAGACGGTGGCCAAATTGTTTGCATATCTCAGCTATGGTCAATAATGCTTCAAGGATCATGAGTGCACAGCTATAACCTTTAGACAGTGACTTTATTTCCTTTGGGTATGTACCCAGAGCTGGAATCGTTGGATCACATATATATATATATTTAATCCTCACCTGAGGATATTTTTTTCATTACTTTTCAGAGAAGGAGTGGAAGGGGGGGGAGAGAGAGAGAGAGAAACATCGATGTGAGAGAGACACATAGATTGGTTGCCTCCTACATGAGCCCTGATCAGGGCTGGGGATCAAGCCAGCAACCCAGGTACCTGCCCTTCGGCTGGAATCGAGCCCAGGACCCTTCAGTCCGTGGGCTGACACTCTAACCACTGAGCCAAACGGGCTGGAGCTACCCCCACCCTTTTTAAGTACTCACATTAGGGCATCTGGATCTGGCACCATCAAGGCTATATAGAGCCACTCTCTCACTTCAACCTGGCAGGGATCACCATGGAGATCGTGCAGGTTCTACCTCCTGTTTTATTTTTCTGTTTATTAGCTGATTGGAGGTTATGCATGATAGGAAGGGGAAACCAATACTCACATGGGTGCTGATTGGCCTAAAGGAGTTCAGGCTCTTCCTACTCTTTCAGAGAATTGATCAATTCTGGCAATGTTTGGGAGGGCGGAGAGCACCATTTGGTCAAAAGTGACATGGGTTTAGGAGTCTTGGGTGGTTTCAGACACCTTGAAAGTGGTCACTTAACAACTTGTAGTCAGGTTCTCTAGCATTGGAGGGTGATATTTGTGAGAACTAACATCTTTTCATGTGCATATCTGCCACCTGTATATCCTCTTTGGTGAAGTGCTAGTTTAAGTCTTTTGCCCATTAAAAAATTGGTTTGTTGTAAACAAACTCATAGATCCAGGCAGCAGAATGGTGACTTTCAGAGGGGAAAGGGGCGGGGAAGATGGAGTAGGTAAAGGGGATCAATATATGTTAATGGCAGGAAACTAGGCTTCAGTGATGAGCTCACAATAGAGTATTCAGATGTCATAGTATAATGTTGTACATGTGAAATTTATATAATGTCTACATATATACAATGGAACATTGGTTGGCCATAAAAAAGAATGAAATCTTACCATCTCTGACAGCAGAGGTGAACATAGAGGATATTATGCTAAATGAAATAAGTCAGAGAAAGACAAATACCATACGATTTCACTTATACGTGGAATCCAAAGAGCAAAATAAATGACCGAAGAACTCATTACATATATGTATAACCAATGGACACAGACAATTGTGTGGTGAAGGCCTGGGGTGGGGCAGGGGCTGGGAGGAAGGGGTAAAGTGGGGGGACTGGGGACGTCTGTAATACTGTCAAAAAAATAATAAAATAAAATAAAATAAAATAAAATAAAATAAAATAAAATAAAATAAAATAAAATAAATCAGTTTGCCCTGGCTGGTTTTACTCAGTGGTTAGAGAGTTGGCCTGTGCACTTAAGGGTCGTCCGTTCGATTCCCAGTCAAGGGCATGTACCTGGGTTTCAGGTTTGATCCTTCACCCCTGTTGGAGCACATTCAAGAGGCAGCCAATCCATGTCTTTCTCTCTCTTCCCCTCATCCTTGGGTGAGGATTATCAATCAATCAATCAATCAATCAATCAATCAATCAATCAAAATAATTCTTATGCCAAAGAAGCATATTTTGGGGTGACATGTTCTGCTCCCCTTCACAGGATGTACCCTAATGGGCTTATGCATTCATCTACTGAAGGACATCCTAATTTAAGTTTTTAGCCATTATGAATAAAACTGCTGTGCATAATTGCATGCAAGTTTTTATTTGGATATAGTTTTTCAAAGCAGCTGCATAAACACTAAAGGCAAGATTGTTGGACTATAAGGGGCAAGCTGTTTAGCTTTGGGAAAAACTGCCCAGCTATCTTTCAAAGTGGCTGTACATTCCATCAGTAATGAACAGGACTTCCTGCAGTTTCTCACCCTCCAGAATTTGGTCTTGTCATTTGTTTTGGATTTAGCAGATCTAATAGATAAGCAGTGCCATCTAATTGTTGCTTTAGAAGGAGTAGTCTGCCAGGGGGCATTTCAAAAGTATGTTAATATAGATGCACAGAAACAATGCACAGAGCTTCCTTAAGGCAAAGATAAGCCTTTTATTAATGAAGTTATATTCCTACCATGCTCAATTAGGGATTTATGATCAGATCACCAAATGCTTACGTTCCATAGAATCCCTTTTTTGTACAAACTGCATATCTGCCTTGGCCAGGTGTCTGTTTTTTAATTTTTTTATTGTTTTGCAGAGAATTTCTATGTTTATTTGAGCCAAAGTGATGACATATGCTGGAAAGCAAGATCTAAAATGCTCCCCTGGCCAGGCATCTGTTTAGATATTTACCCATTTTTAGTGGGGTTGTTTGCTTTAGAGGCCTTTGTGTATTTTGAGCAGAAACTTTTGATCAGATTTGTGTTTGGCAAAGATTTTTGTTCCAGTTTGTGGCTTGTCTTTTTATTTTCTGAACGAGTTCTTTTACAGAGGAGTTTTTAACTTTGTAAAGTCTACATTATTAATTGCCTTCCTTCATTAAACTTCAGGTCCACAACTAAAATAAATAAATAAATAAATAAATAAATAAATAAATGCCAAGGTTGTTTATGGCACACATCACTTCTGATCACATTCCATAGAGCCTGTTAATGTAAGAAGTCACTCAAACCTGTGAAGAATTTTTGTGAGTTTATTTGAGCCAAACTGTCGGCAATTGCCAGGAAGCCAAAACCTCACCGGACTGAGAGAGTGCTCCAGAGAATGGAGTTTTGCACCTTGCTTTATAGATTACTATAAAAGGGGGAGACGTAAGTGGGTTGCATGAAATCCATTGGTGATAGGTTAGGGAGGCGGGAGAAAGCAAAGCAGGGAAACCTCTGGGACTGGCTAAAAAGTAAAATGATAGACACACACTTCTTTTACATAGGTGGGTACAGGATAGTTAACAGTCAAAATTAACAAGATATCAATAACAATGAAAAGATTCCTGGTCTCTGCCCTGGTGCACTGAGGGCCCCAGAAAAAGGGGAAATTACTTTGTTTTGCAGAGCTCGTGTTAATCAGGCATGTTATCGCAGATGCAAAAGACAACCAACAGACTTATTTAAGGTGAAACTTCACCTTTGTGAAGGAAAAATACTGCCTCAGGACATGGCCACCAAGCATAAACTGCTTATGTTTAAAAAATTTTAATTTCAGACCATCCTTTGTAGTTATTTTAGGACTCTGAGTTTGGAAGGCTGCTGTGTAGGCCTTGCCGGAGCTTGTGGGTTTAGCATGTGGCCCTTTTTTGTCCACAAGCCATACGGAGGGACCTAGGAACTGTGTAGTGCTCACAGGAAGAAGGGAGATGACCTGTGGTAAAGAGCAGTCTTTCCCACAGTTACTCAGTTTCTACTGATAATCCACATTCTCTTTGGTTGTGGGATTTTTTATTTTCTTTTTTAAAAAATATATCTTTATTGATTTCAGAGAGAAAAAAGGAGAAGAAGAGATAGAAACATCAATAAGAGAATCATTGATCGGCTGCCTCCTGCACGGTCCCGACTGGGGATCGTGCCCACAACCCAGGCATGTGCCCTGACCGGGCATCGAACCCCGATCGCCTGGATCCTAGGTCGACGCTCAACCGCTGAGCCACACCCGGCCAGGCAGGTTGTGGGATCTTAATTCTGCTAATTCTAGAGTTTGTGGGTCTGAATTTGGGGTTGTCTGTAAAACAAGGGCACCAGAAGGAAGCCTTGGGTGTCTGTTGTCCATGATATCAACCTAGATATCTGTTTTTATTTATCCTGGATGGTTCCTGTGTTACCCCTGGTTCCTGTCTTATAGTTCCTCTCACCCTGGTACTTAGCATTTTTATAGCCCCCACCTCCTCACCAAACTGGGACATATGTGATATTCTGCTTGGCTGTCTGAAGTAATTTCCTCCTAGACCCCCATACTATGCAGCATATTTTCTTTGAGATCTTGGAGCCTCTCTAAAATTTACCTGTGAAGAGGGAATATAGGTAGTATCTGGGGTCTTTGACACCTGCCCCTGCCTGAGATGTAGGCTACAGGGACCTCCTTATGGATATACTGGTATCTAATCTCTCTCTACTTCTATGAATAGGGGACCATTGATCTTTCAGGATTGGGGGAGAGGTGGTCTTCATCAGCTCTTTTGCTAACTCTACTGTTCCTTTTGATACTGGAATTTCTTGTTGGGTTCGGGTTCATTGTCTTGCGAAGCGGAAGCGTGAGTTTCACGGACAAGAAGGTAAGGGAAAGCAAAGTTTATTGAGTGCAGAAAAACTTCGCTCAACAGGGAGGGGTCCCAAACAGGTTTCTGCCTGAGTTTCTTTGTCCAGGGGTTTATATTTGCCTAGGTAACTTTCTATTGGTTACTTCTAAAACTCTGCCTTAGCAGCATCCACTCATTTTAAAATTCAGGGTCCCCTCCTAGGCCCCCCCCCCCCCCCCCCCCCCCTGTGCACAGGGTCCTTCGTTCCTGAGCTGTGCTATGCATACTGGCCTCGAGTCAGGACCACAAGCCTCGCTTCACTTCCTTACCTACGTTCCTCCTCGGTCCTGTCCCTAACTGTCTAGCAGCTTCTAACTCCTCAATTCCTTGAGGCCTTTCCATTTTCCCCTTAGGAGTTTGCTTTTGGATCTCAAAAGCTGGAGGTTTTTGTTTTCCTACCTCTGCTCTCAGACAGTAAAATTTCAAGTCAAATCAGGGAAACACCTAGAGAACAGTGATTCAATGGGCAATTATTATGCCCATTTTACAGACAAAGGAACCAGGCTCCAGAAATTCATCTTGTTCAAGGATATACAGTTTTTAAGTGTTAGAGGTGAAATGTAAACCCACAATCTGTCTGATTTCCGTGTCCCTGAGCTTCACTATTTGGACATTCTGATTATCACATGGTCTGGTAAACAGGTAGCCCCAGCGAAACACAGACACTGACTCCGAAACACATACACAGGCATACAAATGAAAAGCTGGAACATTCCCTTCAATTTTATTGACTTAAATAAATGTGTGTGGGGTTTTTTTTTGTTTTGTTTGTTTTTTTTTCCCCCCTGAAAGAGCAGCCCAGTATCAAGTAGCTAAGAGCATTAAGGGAAGGAAACTGAGGACCCCCGAGGCGGATGAGGGCTCTGGAGGCCAGTTGGGTGAAGTAGCATGGTGTTTCTGGGCTAGTGGATTGCTGGATGTTGAGTTCCTTGGCTAGTGGCTTTCCAGGTTAGGAATGTCTCGGCTGTCGGTTTCTTGCGTGGTGCCTGATTTGGCTTGTTAGTGTTTTGGTGGTGGGTCCTGTTGGGGGTGAACCCAAGGCCACTGGGTCTGGCCTTCATGCAAATAGAGTTAAGTAATAGAGGAGGCCTAACCCGATTAGTATGGCGAATGTATCCAGCCAACCTGTTCGGTTTGAGTGGGCGTAAGCTTCATCCCAATTGCTCTCCTTGTTAGCCTGCGAAGTCTGTAGAGATGGGAGCTTTAGATGTGGGTTTCTGGATTCAGCTTAGTGACACCATGGGGGAATGGCTGGAGGCATGCTGTCACTGAGGGAAAACCCCTACCCAGGTCCCAGGATGGAAGCACACGCAAGGGCCAGGTAAAGGACAGGATGGGTCGAGGCTTAGGCGTTATTTTACCTTTTGACTGTAGAGTAGGGCTATTATTCCCAAAGGAGGGAAACAAACGACGGCCAGGCAGGTCAGAATAAAGTAATTCGGCGCATAAAATGCTAATTCTTCTTCTGTCTGGGTTGGCTCTTGCGGTTTCGCCTCCCCAGGTGCGGCTCCTGGGGCAGGTGCGGCTCCTGGGGCAGGTGCGGCTCCTGGGGCAGGTGCGGCTCCTGGGGCAGGTGCGTCGCCCGGGGCTTCTGGCATGATGTTTCCTCCCAGACAAAGGCGGACCCCGAGTGTCTTGAAACCAGAGAGCCAAACTCTGATTTCTACGCCTCCCCTTGTTCTAGCCAGAATCCCAAGACCCACACCGTCAAAACCCAATTCTTCACAATGGAGAAGCCAGCACCTGATTGGCTGCCCCTGGAAGGGGCGTGGTCTCGGGGTCCCCAGCTCCTCCCAGACTCAGAGGAGGAAGCCAGGCTCCGCCCTTTCCCTGGACACTGGCTCCGCCCACCCAGGCAGGGATTGCTTGGAAGCCTTCAGGTTGGACCCTGGCTTCTATTCCGTCTTCCTCCTACCCCTACCTGCAGGTAGGCCTGGAAGGCAGTCACCGGGAGGCTCCCAGAGCAGCAGGAGAGAGGAAGTAGACAGGCCCCGTAAAAAAACGAATTTTGTAACTAGATTATGGAAGGGAAATGAATTTTGTCAGATTATAAAATATTAAATTAAAAAAGAATTCTTTCGTCTATGCTGCCAGAAAGAACAGAGACAGGTAAAAAAGAGGGAAGGTCTTTCTTAAAGCCGAATGTCACCTAATAAATGTGGATGGAATGGGGGCCACACGGTGTAGGCAGGATTCTAAGGTGGTCCCAGGATTTCTGCTCCCTGCTACACGCACCTTCTCCCAGTTACTCATTTAAGTACTAATCTATGTGTTGCTAGGAAGGGACTTTGCAGATATAGTTAAGGTTCTCAATCAGTTAACTTTAAGAATGGGAGAATATCCAGAGTGGGCCTAACCTAATCAGGGTAGTTCTTAAAAGGGACTGGGTCTCACCGGCAAAAAGGATTTAAAGCATGAGATGGATTGCAGGCAAGGGAGATTTTCCATTGCTGGCTTGAAGATGAATAGTGCCATGTGGCAAGGAATGCAGGCAGCCTCTAGCTGAGAGTGGCTCCCAGCTGACAGCAAGGCAATTGTTAGTTCTACAACAATAAAGATCCGAATCCTGCCATAACCATATTGTTTGGAAGAGTATCCTAACTCCAAATGACTTTGGACAACACCTTGACTTTATTTATTTATTTATTTTAAAAAATATATCTTTATTGATTTCAGAGAGAGGAAAGGAGAGCGAGAGAGAGAGATAGAAACATCAATGATGAGAGTCATTGATCGGCTGCAGCCTGCAACACGGGCATGTGCCCTGACCGGGAATCAAACCCTGATCGCCTGGATCCTAGATCGACGCTTAACCGTTGAGCCACGCCCAGCCAGGCTGGAGATTTTTTATTTTGCAGTTGATTTCTAATTTCAAGGCATTGTGGTCAGAGAATATGTTTTGTATTGTTTCAATCTTTTTGAGTTCGTTGAGGTTAGTTTTGTGGCCCAACAGATGGCCTATCCTTGAGAATGTTTCATGTGGACCAGGGAAGAATGTATTTTCTTCCTGAGCTGCCTGCTACCTTGGCTCTTTATGGTATTTGATGGGTTCCTTCTCTGTGGGCATCAATGTGCCCTGCTCTTCTCTACCAGATTAACACGAAGAGGCCTTTCTATTTTTTCCAGTAGGTGGCGCTGAATCACAAGCTTTTTTTTTTTAGCTCTCTAGATCCCAGTGCGGTGGTCTTTCGCAGCCTCTGAGGTCAGTGTGGCCTTGGTGCAGCCATCTATTGGGTTGGGAGTAGGCTGGGGGTCCCCTTCATGTTCTTTGATGCTTTCCCCTCCCAGTCATGTCAGCTTCGGTTCTCCCCCAGGTCACCCCATCTCCCAGTCACAGAGTGTGTACCCTTTGCTCAGAGAGCAATGTGATTCTGTAGCACGGAGTTAACGTGCTCCACAACCTGACACCAAGGGCAAAAGAAGGTGACGTCTGGGAGGTTAAGGAGAGGCGGCCAGGCTTTGTGGTTTTGTTTCACTGTCTGAGCTGCCAGCCATCGGACAGCTGCGGCCGCCCTCCTGGGCTGTGTTCTTGCCTAGGCCTTGGGCCCAGCTGCCTGCCTCTGCAGGAGTGCCCGCCGAGCCTCTGCGGTTCCCGTCGAAGACGGTGCGAGCAGCAGCCAGATCCGCCCCTCCCCAGGCTGAGCCCCGCCGCCACCTCCCGGCTGCCTGCCAGGCTGTGTCCCTGGCTCACATCAGCTCCACCCCCTTTCGCCTCCCCCTTTTGCTCCACGTGCCCGCCTTTAGGAATTTCAATGTGTGGCTCTCTCAGGCATCTCTGCGTGTTGGTCAGGGACTCTGTTGACATATGGCTGTTCAGATGGTTGTAACATCAAACGGGGAGATTAAGGGGATCTCTCACGCCGCCCTTCCCCCGACCTCACCCCATTGCTGTTTTTTTCCTTCCCTCCTCTGTCGCTCCCACTTGCCCACTTTCGGATGTTTAAATGCGCAGATCTCTCAGATATGTTTGTGTGTGGAACAGGGAATCTTTTGTTGAATATTAGTTGTTCAAATTATTGTAACTTCAAGGGGAGAGACCCAGGGAAGCTTTCATGCCACCATTCCTTTGATGTTACTAGTAGCAAACATTGTTTTTAATAAGTAGAAAGGGAACACTTTAAAATAACAGTAAAAAGTATAGTAAATACATAAACCAGTAGTATATTTATTTTCATTATCAAGTATTATATACTCTACGTAATTATACGTGCCTTATTTTTATCCAAATGGCAGCGCAATAGGTTTGTTTACACCAGCCTGACCACAAACACGTGCATACTATGACATGTGTTGTGCTATGACATTATGATGCTACAATGTCACTAGGCATAGGAATTTTTCAGCTTCATTATTATCTCATGGGACCACTGTTGTATATGCAGTTCATTGTTGACCAAAACTTATATGATACATCACTGCATATAACATAATGAATGCATAAATCCCATTTTTCGTACTCATGGAACCCATCTGTACCCAAAATAGCAGCCAGTTATTGAGGCCCACCCATTTTATATTTAGGGAACAATCTGCAGTTGAATTTGAGAAAGGAAAAAACAAATATCTGAATTCCTAACCCTTTATTCATCAAGCCAGTCAGGAGATAGGGGAGGGCCAAGAAAACAGTCTTTGTGTTAATTGAGCCAATTAGAAGCCCAGACTAGAACAAAAACTTCGAAACTCCTCTCCCCTCTTTGAGAGAAGCCAATCACAATCACAACGAAAGGGAAGTGGATTCAAAGGGGAGTGGATGGAGAGAGGCCACACCTTTGTGACATCACTCCCCTGGCACCCTAGGGGTAGGGTTCAGACGATGAGTTGATTGGCTGACCAGAGACTGTGGGCATGTTAAAGGGGGTAAAAAGAGGATTCTAGAAGGATAGGTTGAGACTTACAGGTTAAGGGCATAAAGAAAGGTTCATAGGACCAGGGAGAGTTACTGGGCTGGAGGAGACAGTTATGGGGAGACTTGGAGGGCTTGATGGGTAACCTGGATGGGATTATGGGGGTGGGGAGGAAGTTACCAGGAAAGGGAGGAGGTATGGGAACAGGCTGCTACGGGCTCAGGAAATGTCTGAGGGTCCTGAGGTGGGGATTATGGGGCTGTGCAGAGAGGATTATGAGAGATGGAAGTACAAAGTAAAGATTATTGGCAGATAATTGGGCCTATCGGAGGGCAGTGGAACATTATAGATGATTAGGGAGAGAGTTCATGGTCCAGGAGGGAGGTGATAGCACAGTGTTTTATGAATACAGTGCTGCACCATCACTGGGATCAGTATGACCTTTGCTGGGGGTCAGCTTCCAGGTCTCTCTCCTGACTTCTGGGGTTAGGGTCCAGCCTAGAGCAGGTCTGCCCAGGCTGGTCTGCAGTGTGTGGGACCTTGACTTCATGTAGGAAAGATTTAGCAACACAAGTCCAGATGGGTTTGAGAGCACATTTATTAATGCTGGGGACAGTGAAACAAAGGAAGAAATTAGGGCAGAAGAAACAACAGGGCAGAGCCCAGGCGGTTCTCCGCTTTGGCTCCCTAGAAACGGTATAGGAAAGAAGTGAGCCGAGGTGGGGCTGCCATAGCTCACTGGGAAGTGAAGGTCACAGTGACAGAAGTGAGCCTGGGCGGGCTGCGTTAGCTCGCTGGGAAGTCAGAGAAAAGGGGTGTTGGAGGCAGGATCGGGGGTGAGCCCAGGATAAGCTGCCTCTGGCCACTGCTCCCCTGGCTGCAAGTCTCGTGGGGACCCTTAGAAATTAGGAAGAAATAAAGAGTTCATGCCCAGGAAGGGGCCTGGCGTGCTCTAGAGCGAGCCCACAGTGAGTCTTTGTCCTGAGGGCTTTTTCTCCATCTTTTTCTCTGCAGGCCAGACTCTTAGGGGAGGGTTTCAGTAGAATATTCATCAGCTTTCCAGGTGCATTTTTAATATGCTGAGGCATCAAAATGAGTGTAGAGGGCAGTTTTGAGTAATTCTTTGGTCTGTATTACTGTTTTACTTTTGTCTTAGGTCTGTCTGGCTTTACTGGAGTTTTTGTTATTTGTCCCAATTTCATTTGTCCTTGGGTTTAGCTGGCACAAATGGCATTAACTGGGTCTCTGTCCCCTGTCTCCCTGACCAGGGGGATTTAAGCTGTGTATTAGCTGGTTAGGGAGGAGGGTATAAGTCATTTGCTCTCGAGTGTCCTTGGTTGAGGAAGATTAGGTCTTGCAGTTCATAAGCCTGCTGCAAGCTGCACAAATTGTTTGGCCTTGTTTGATTGCCTCAGTTTCCCCATTCCACTTGCCCAGGGATTTTCCTAGCTTCTTACTATCCTGCTACAGCTCAACCCCCACCCCACCCCCATTCCTCAGCCGCCCCCTCTCTCCATTTGCTGTCTGCAGACCCTGTCTCTGCTGGTCTGCCTGCTGTGGGCCTAAAGTATGTAGCTGCAGCTCCCTGGGCTCTGTAGGCCTCATTAGGCTGTGTGGTGATGTCTGTGGAGCCCCCTCTGGGCCTTCCCTTGGAAGGCTTCCTACTTCTGTCCATCTTATCCATCCTCTGCTCTTTCCCCTTTGGGATCGCAGCCCTTGTTTTCAAGGTACAACCCCTTGTCCCCCACCCCAGGGGAATCCCTTTATCCCCTAACCCATTTCTTTCCCTCTTCCCCGTTTTCTCCAGCCTACCCCCCATTGTTCTTTCAGTCTCTCAGAGAGACACCTGCCTGTGTCTCTCCCCTTCTCCTTCCCCCTGCCCCTTTCACATGCACCACTCTGCTGCTTCCCAGAACCCCATTTTTATTTTCCTGTGTCCTTTGTCTTTTATACCCCCCCTTGTCCCCCTTTCTTCTTGGGTTCTGCCCCGGCCCTCATCCTTACCCTGGCTCCTGGTTTCTCCCCAGGGAAGCCCCTCTGGCTTCCCTTCAGCCCTACCCCAACCAAGGACCTTTCTTTTCTCTGGCTCAACTCCTTCTGCACCCCTCTTTTGAAGACACTCTCACCAACCTGCCTCTCCTGTCCCCACAGACCTGGGATGTCAACAGCGATGGAGACAAGAGTCAGGGCAGAGAGGAATGTCAATGTGGCCTTAGCCATGGGCATCATGAGTGTGAGCCTGGGACTGCGGCTCAGGTCCTTCACTTCCTTCTTCCACTTCGCCTGGTGACAGATGCCTCCACATTCCAGGGGACTCCAAGGGTGACCTGGTCCCCTCTTCCTCAGTGTGTCAGGGCTGGACGGCTCTCCTTGCTCTTTGCAGACTCTTTGGAATCAGATGTCCATGCCCGGACTCTGTCCCCTGGACAAAGTCTCCCCTCCACCAGCACTTTGGAAGATAATAAATCACATAAGGCGATTTCTGCCTTCTGGGTGGTCCTTCTGTTTCTCTGTGTGTGAGTCCCCTCCGGGTTCATTCATTCACTGAATAGACATCTACTGAGTACATACTGTGTGCCAGGTGCTGTTCTAAGCCCAGAATTACCGAACAGAGTCCTGCCTGTAGAACTTACATTATCTCACAGATGAGAAGAAAATAAACAAGACATAAGTAAGATAATTTCAGGCAGGAGTAAGCACTACAAAGGAAATAGAGTAATGTGACCGTAATCAGTGTGTGCTGCTTAAGATGGAGATCTGCTAAGATCCGTAGGACGAAAAGCAGCCTCCACATTGGAGACCTAGAGAAGGGAGTCCCAGCAGATGGTGCAGCACATGCAAAGGTTCCGAGGAGTTTAGCAATGGGAGGATGTTGAGATGAGTTTGGAGAGAGTGTGCTAGCCAGATGTTATAACATCTTGCAGGTCAGAGGAGGGTGCTGGGGTTATAAGTGTGAAGGAAAGGCACCAGAGGATTTAAAGAAGTGATATCCTGTGGTTTTTATATTTTGAAGTTCCACTCTAGCTGCTGAGATTGGAGTGGCAGAGGGCGGGGTGGAAGCAAAGAGACAGTTGGGCAGCTGTCGCAGTTGTTCAGGGCTGGCCCCAGCCTGGAGTGGCTGTTAGCAGCAGGCAAAGGTTTGGAACACATCTTGAGGATGGAAGGAGTAATGACTTCTAGTTCAGCGTTGCAGATTAGAGACTTACAATCTTTCCCTGTCCGTACCAAATCCCCCTGAAATAAAAGCAAATTTAGGTCTGTCCTTCGTATTACTTGGTTATTGGGGAGTTTTACTGCCTTTTAATTTCCACTCTTCCCCTTTAATCTGCTGGGAGAGTTCCTCTGTCTCACTTTCCAACTCAGCTGTATCCATCCTTGGCTTTGTCCCATCTGTTTTGTATTTGATTCCACTTCTGTTTTTCAGAGCTATATATAAACATTTGGCTTTCTAAGAATTTTTTTTATTCATGTTGTAAGATGTTCTTTTATCCCCTTAATTATTGTTTCAAATTCCTAGTCCATCCCGTTCCAATAATTTGTCTTCAGAGGATATAGGTGTTAAGTTCTAAACTTTGGCAGCATGAGCTGAGTTTTCTAGCTGTACATCAACGAAGCATCGAAGCCATGCCGATCCAGGTGCATTTTAGGAGTTACCGGAGATGGCTGAGCCCCAAGTGGGAGCCTCGGGCAGCATAGCACCCCAGTTGTTCACCCCTATTTGTTATCCTCCCACACAGCAGGAAAAGCAGCTCTAGAGGTGGTGGTCTCTCTAAATTGTAATTACTCAATTTTGGAAGTTTGAAGGCAGAAGTAGGTGGAGTGAGTGAATGTCCAAAGGCCACTGCTTAATCCCTGACTCTGTCTCGGACACTGGCAGCCTGGATTCTTGCTGTTGATTTCTTTGGTGAAGGGACAGGAGATGATTTTCTCAAGGCAGCTATGGCAAAGTCAAGGGCAGAATCTGAAAAGTTTTCTCCCAGTAACCCATGAATTCCATCTATAGATTTACTCCCATTGGAATTCATATATATATTCACCAAAAGATGGGCTGGAATGTTCATAGCAACTTTATTCATAATAGCCCCCAACTAGAACTACTCAAATGCCCATCAATAGCAGAAAGCCAAATAAATTGGGGCATATCCACAAATGGTATACTACCCAGCAATCAGAACAAATGACCCGCTACCGCACACAACATGGATGAACTGCACAGGACAAAGTTGGGCAAAAGAGGGCAGGCTGGTGGCTGGGGTGTCCCTCAGCAGGTGGGTCTCTTGAGTGTTGAACCCCTGAGCTGGGACCCGAGGTTGGTGGGAGCCCTGGCTGGAAAATCCCTTGGCTGGTATGCCCCTTGGCTAAAGAGTCCTTTGTTGTGCCCTGGGCTGGTAAACCAGGCATTAAGAGCACAAAATGGTGAGAAAATACAGACAGTGGCTATGCTTATAGTGACGCCAGCAACAATCAAAGCCAGTGCTAGCTGAGAATATTCCCTGTTGTCATTTTCCTTGGCATCCCTGGTTTGTGAGGGGAGGGTAAGAGGGTAGAAGTGGGGGGGTCTAGGAGGAAGGGAGCCGCTGAGGGAAGCCCCCTCCCCAAGCTCATTATCTGATGAAGGGGTGGGGGTTAAGGGAGAGAAAGGACAAGCAGCTGGGGGCCTTGCACTTTCGAAACTGGAGAGTGAGCGGCGCCCCCAGATCTTGGCTACGGTAAATAACGCTGCAGTGAACACAGGCCTGCATATGTTCTTTTGAGTTAGTATTTTGGGTTTCTTCAGATAGATTCTCAGAAGGGGAATCGCTGGGGCATAAGGCAGCTCCGTTCTTAATTTTTGAGGAAACCCCGTTCTGCTTTCCACGGTGGCTCCCAGCCTGCACTCCCACCCACAGTGCATGAGGCTCCCCTGTCCCCACACCCTCACCAGCACTTGTTGTTTGTTGATTTATTGATGGTAGACATTCTGACAGGTGCGAGGTGATATAATTTTATTAACCAATGTCACCGCAATAAATTAAATAGAAATTAAAAAAATAAGGCCCCCCTTGAAAAACACTGCTGGTTGTATTATAAAAAAATGATTAGGGAGCCCGGCCGAGTGTGGCTCTGCAGTTGAGCATCGACCTAGGATCCAGGAGACTGAGGTTCGATTCCCAGTCAGAGCACAAACCTGGGTGGTGGGCTCGATCCCCAGTCCAGGGCATGCAGGAGGCAGCCGATCAATGGCTCTCATCATTGATGTTTCTATCTCTCTCTCTCCCTCTCCCTTCCTCTCTCTGAGATCAATAAAGATATATTTTTAAAAAATGTTTAAGGAGTTTTCAGCCAAAAAGTATAGTGAAAATACATATACTATAGGTGTATCAAACGGTTAATTAATATAAACATTTTACTATTGTTTTTGAAAAAAGAAAAAAGTGACGCGGTGCTTGCCTTCCTAAGGGGAGGAACACGCGCAAAGCGATCCAGGACGCGGGGTGGTACGCTGCCAGCCCCCCAAAGTCGTATTCGGATGTCTTGGGGCTCAGGTGTCTGTGCAGGAGGCTGGGCGCCGCGACCCAGACCTGGGGTCCCCTCCCTCGCAGGCCTCCACGCCCAGCCAGCTAGGAGCTTCCTGGGCTTCAAAGTCCAGGCTGCACCCTGGGAAACAGCCCTTCCTCCGCTCTGCTCCTGATGGGCTGGAAAGCCAAGGGGCTAACTAGCAGTTCCCCCTGGCCAATGCTGGTCCGGCCCCATCACTTTTTTAAAACAAAATATATCTTTATTGATTTCAGAGAGAGGAAGGGAGAGGGAGAGAGAGAGAGAAACATCAATGATGAGAGAGTCATTGACTGGCTGCCTCCCACACGGCCTGGACTGGGGATGGAGCCCGCAACCCGGGCCTGTGCCCTGACCGGGAATCGAACCCTGATCGCCTGGATCCTAGGTCCCTGCTCAAGCGCTGGGCCACACCGGCCAGGGCCAGATTACCTTTTCTAACTCTCTGATTTTGTCAAGCCTCCCGCCAGGGTTGGGGAGAGGGGAGTTGGCCTGCCCTAAGCGCAGAATGCAGCCCTTGACTTCTCACGGTTTGTATCAAAAATCTGTGTGAGTTTTGCCTTCAACTCCTCCATCTATGCCTTCATTCAGCAAATACTGAACCATGTGCTGTGTGCCAGGCTGTGCTGGGCACTGGGGGCATTCAAGACAGGACACTGCTGCACCTGCCCCCCTTCACGAGGCTCCCTTTTTCTTTGCCCTCCCAGCCACCCCCAGCGCCCCTTTTCTGACTCTCCTCACACTTCTGACTGTACTTTCATCTCCTTTAATAGCATGACTCCCAGTGCTGTGTCGTTAACCTTGCTCCAGCCTTTCGACCACCCTCCTTGCCAATCGTGACACAACTCACCCTGTTCCCAACTCAAGGCTGCCTGTTCCTTCATCCAGATCATTCCTGCTGTCTCATCTTTAAGCCCAGCTCCAATGTTCCTTCCTCAGACACCCTTCTCTGATGAAACCTCAGCCTGATTCAGGACCCTCCCCTCTGCCTCTCTCCTCAAGGACCCTGTTTCTTTCCTTCACCTTCTCACAATTTGCAAATATTTATTTCTCTGATTACGTGGTAATGCTTGCCTCACCCCCTAGTGTGCAAGCACTGTGCATAGGACCCATGGCTGTTTTGTTCATGGCAAACCCCAGTGCTCAACAAAAAGCTTGGCACATAATAGATGCTCAATAAATACTCAGTAAATAATTAAATGAAGAAGAGTTGTAATGAGAGGCCTGTTTGTCAAATGGTGTCTGGTAGGATTCAGTGTTTCAAAGGTCTGTGAGGACTCTCCAGCCAGGCTGCCTTGGTTCTGATCCTGGCTCTGCCACTTCTTAGCTGTGTGACCTTGGGTAAGTCATTTAACCTCTCTGCACCTCAGTTTCTCCATAGTGAAATAGGAATAAAAATAACCTTGCTCGTGAGGTTATTGTGAGGATGAAACATACTCATACATATAAAGCATGGGAGACAGGGCTGAGCTCAGGGAGTTCTAATGAGTGTCAGCCGTTGTCATCAGCTTGCTGTCATTGTGCCTGTCCCTCTGTGTATGTTTGGGCCGTGTTGGACAAAGAACATCATTCCAAGGCAGGACCCTGTCTCCATGTTCATATTTGTGGCCATGACAGTTGCTGCATGCTGTTGAGTGTCACAAGGACCCTGAGATTTATCCAGTCGACCAAAGTTTAAATGCCTACTATTTGCTGTTTTAGGCACTAGGGACATGTCAATTCAAAAAAACAAAACCCTCCAAAAAAATAAAATAAAATCACACAAAACCCCTGCCCTCATGAAGTTCATATTCTATTGGGGGGTTCAGAAAATTCACAAGCAACCCAATAAGAAAAAATATATAGTATGTCAGAGGGTGCTAAGTGCTATGGGGGAAAGCAGAGAGGGTAATGGAGATGGAGAGGGCTGGAGGGAGACTGCCGCCTACAATTTTGTTTTATTTTATTTTTAATATGTTTTTATTGATTTCAGAGAAAGGAAGGAAGAGGGAAAGAGAGAGGAAACATCAGTGATGAGACAGTTATTGATCAGCTGCCTCCTGCTTGCCCCTGACTGGGGATCGAGCCCGCAATCCGGGCATGCGCCCTGACCATGAATGGAACAGTGATCTCCTGGATCCTAGGTCCATGCTCAACCGCTGAGCTATGCCGGCCAGGCTGCAGCCTACAATTTTAATTAGTCAAGGAGGTCTCACTGGGAAGGCAACATTTGTGTAAAGACTTGATGAAAGGAGAGAAGATATCTCTTCATGAAGATATCTGGGGGAAGGACATTCCAAGGAGAGGAAAAGCAAACGCAGAGGCCAGGAGGCAGGAGGCTGCTGTGTCAGGCATAGCAGGGAGCCAGTGTGGCTGGGATGGAGCAGGTCAGGTGGAGATTGGGAGGTGAGGTCAGGGAGGCCACAGGGTAGATCCTTAAGGGTTTAGGCTACAATGTGGGGACTTTGCTTTTACCAGGAGTGAGGTGCAGCTGGGGAGGCTCTAAGCCCAGAGCGCCCTGACCTGATCCTGGATTCACAGGCTCCCTCTGTCTGCATGTGGGGAGCAGACTGTGGGGACCAGGGCAGGAGCCGGGGCAGGAGGCAGCTGAGATATCCATGAGGGAGAGGCTGGAGGCTGCGCCAGGGCGAGAACAGAGGAAACTGGAGAGATGGCTGCATTCTGGATATAATTTAAAATCCTAGATAAGCACAGTCTGGCAGTTTTCTGAGGATGGTTGACCTTTCACATCTGGACATAAGCGGGAGAGGAGCAGAGCACAGGAGACCTTGACCCCCACTTGTTGACCCTCCGCCTGCTCCTGTGCTGGCTTAAAGAGGAGGGAGAGGTCCCTGCCTGGCCAACGCCTAGCTTCAGCCTTCCCAGGGTCTGCGGGTGGGGTGGGGGTGACCTGCCCGGGAAGTGAAGGGCATCGCTAACTCCACTATCTTATCAGAGAGACCAAACACGTACCAAAAGTCACGTCACAGTGAGTCCTTTCACTCAGCAAACACTCCCTGAGGCCAGCCCGGGCCGGCCCTGGGCTGGGCAATGCAGGGCACGGTGGGGACCGAGACATCCTGGATCCTGTCCTCATGAGTCCAGGGGGCAGATGAAATGTCACTGAATAGTGACAGGCAGAGCAGTCAGAGCTGTGATGGGGAAATTACGGATCAGCGTGGTCAGAGCTGGGATGGGGTCCATGACAGCCCAGGGGGAGGTACCTGGCCCAGCCTGTGGATGGTCCGGGGCTTCCTGGAGGAAGAAACACTTGCACTAGGACAGGAAAGAGGAGGAGCACTTGAACATGGGAGGATGCCCAGTGAATGTTGCAGGGAGAGGAAACTGAGAGTGCCAAGGTCTTGACAAGCAGAAGGCGGGGGGGGGGGGGGGGGGGGGGGAGTGTGCACGCTGAGCCCTAAAGCACTGAAGGGCGACATGGCATCAGGCCTTGTAGGGCTGAATCCCCAAAGTGCGTTTCATCACGATTCCAGGAGACTCATCGAATTCCCCTGGAAACCCACTCAGTCTTCACCATTTAATAGTGTGCCCTCTGCCCTGTCTTTCTCAGGGGGAAAAAATTGTTTTTAAAATCCTGGCTGTCCGTTGTTCTCAGAAATCTCCAATGAAGCATGTGCCCAGGCTCAGAGACATCTTGCAGACCTGCGCTAAATGGATCGTGTCACACTTGCAACATTCTTGTGAGAAGCTTGGGACCCCAGGTCGTGTCAGGAGTTGCCCATCAGCCTGAGATGGCATGGCACAGTCCACCCGGGGTCCGCTTCAGGGTGCCCAAGATGTTGGCGCGTCCCTCGCTTCACCCAGATTCTGCCTGTGGCAACAGCCCGTATCCACCCCCGACAGCTGAGGATTGCACAAGCACCCCCTCCCCAAAATACACAGAACTTCAGTAGCTTCAGAAGCCCGTACAATCAAAGGGGCTGGTAAAAATATTTAACCGTCAACAGGGCTGGGCATTGACCAGTCGGAGTGGACAAGGCCGGGGGACTGGAACAGGGTGGGCCTGGGCCTGCAGCCCCGGAGGTGGTCGGGTGTGGGAGGTCTGGGGGCTCAGGCAGTGGCTGTTTAATTACCTTAATCATCAGTACAGCTGAGCACCAGAGTGGCTGTGACAATGTTTTCAATAGAAAATAAAGAGATCGTAGAATAGCCCTATGGTCATTCCCTAAACCTCTTGATATCCCCAAAGGTCCGCCCTCTTCCAGACTCAAAACGAGGTTTGTCCCGACAAGAGGCTCGGTGAAGGGCACATATCACGGTATGTTCTGGCCGAAAGTGCTCAACCTGAATCTCATCACGCGGAATCAGCAAACCCCAACTGAGGGGAATTCTACGTAATAACTGATACTCTTTCAAAATGTCAAGGTCATAAAAGACGGGAGACTGAGAAAATGTCACAGATTGAGGAGACTCAGGAGATGTGACAATCTAAATGCAAAGTGTGATCCTGGACCGAGAAAAGGACCTGAGTGGGAAAACTGGGGAAATTCAAGTAGATTCGGTAGGTTAGTTAACCACGTCTTATCAATGTTAATTTCTGAATTTAGTCTTTGGGCTACGGTTATGTAAGAGAGTGGTCTTATTCACAGGAGACACATGCCCGAGCATTTATGGATAAGCATCCTGTCTCCACTTACTCTCAGAGGATTCAACCAAGACTTTAAAAAATCTCTTATCATCTGGTACAAATGTGGTAAGATCATTAAATTTAGGTGAAGGGTAGGCAGGTGGTCATTTTATTATTCCTGTAACTTGTAGGTTTGAAATATTTAAAATAAAAAGTTGGAAATTAACATAAAATAATAAAAGAAATGAGAAATGAAACAAATGAGGCAGAGACCAGAGAAGGACTGTCCCTGAGTTTTGACAAAGGTTTGCACAGTATTGCATGCAGGTCAGCCATCTGCTGCCGGTGACAGTGCCTCAGTCTCTACATCTGTGATGTAGGTCGCGGGGTTCCCTAATCTGTGCAGACACGACCCTGTATTTGATTGTCACCAAATAAATGAAAATAAAACACAATATCACACTGGGAGAAGGGGTATGAGTTAAGCAGGGTGAGTGGATGGAGCCTCATGGGGGTGCAATATACAAATGAGGATTCTCTGAAGGTAACATTTGAGCTGAGACCTGGAGGTGAGAAAGAGCCATGCAGATATCTAAGGAAGAGAACCAGGCAGAAAAAGCTTCAAGTGCAAAGGCCCTGGGGCAGGAATGACCATGGTCTCTAAAAAGCATAGCAACGAGGCCAGTGCCAGTGGAACCACAATAGACACTGAATCTGAAGACGTGAGCTGGAGCCAGATTTCATAGGAATGATTCTGGTGTTTATTCTGAGAGAAAAGGGAAGCTGCTGGAGGGCTGTTAGCAGGGGAGTGACACAAGCTGTTTTCCATGTGGGGCCCAGAGAGATGAAATCCCAGTGAGACACATTGAAAGGGGAGTCAATGTGACTGTGGCCCCACCCCTCTCTTTTGAGGTTTCCTGTAGCAGGCTGGGGGTCACCAGCTGGATGGGTGTGGGGAGGAGCTGGTCAACAGCTTTGACTTTCTCAGGTGACCTGCCCTGGAGAAGGACATCACCATGGCAATTATCTTATCGGATAGACCTACACTTGGCCCTGGAGACATGCCCACCCCTGAGGCCCCAGCATGAGATATCAGGACCCACTATGCAACCAGTCCAGCCTCTCATTGCTGCCCACAGAGGTCCCTGCCCGGGGGACTGGGAGGAGGTCCCCACACCTCAAACCTGGCACTAAGCACCAAGTGCAAGATCAAGCCAGGACCCTTGGACACACCTTTTCCCCACTTTGTATCTGGGCAGGTTGGGTGCAGATGGGAGTGACCGAAAGCTGTGATGGCTACAGCTGGATGTGTGGATTCCTCCAGGAATCCTCCGCGAGCCTCTCTGAACCTGTTTCCCCCTCTGCTCAATGGGAACACTAGTGGCACCTCCACAGGGGTTTGTCGCAAGCACCCATGTGGTTCCGTGTGTGTGGTACCGGGACATACTTGGCACTGCGGTTGTGAAATTTTGGGTTTTCCATTGGCGATCCCTTGTGAGAACCAGGCCCTAGGGTCCAACGTGGGCTGGGACCTTCTTCCTGATGAGTGGTACAACCTTAGGCAAAGTTCCTAACCTCTCTGTGCCTCAGTTTCCTCATTTGTACACTGGAACATAACTTCATAGGGCTGTTATGAGGAGTCAATGAAATGTTTGCACAAAGCACCTGGAGGGAGCACCGCACTCAGTAAGTGCTCCCTGAAGGACAGCCATTATAGCCACCCCTCCCCTCCAGGGCTGGCACAAGCAATATGTTCTAAAAATGGACACTGCGACCAACCTGTCTGGCTCTGACTCTTTCACACCCTATCTTGGGGACCATGAACAAGTGACCCCACCCTTTGTGCCTCAGTTTCCCCATCTATAAGGCAGGTAAAGATAGTCATCATTCAAAGGGTTGTTGAGGGGTTAACACATGCAAGTCCTCGGCACAGTGTTTGCTGTTTTTCTTGTTACTATGGACGTTCTCGCTGATTCCCTGATCTCAGTGGCAGGTTGCAATGGGGTCTGGGCAGGTTGGGCAGCCCAGTAAAGAATGCCTGAGCTGTGCAAGCCTAGAGGTCACCCCCAGGAGCCCCTAATCAGCTGCAATCAGGCCAGCCCTGCCCCACCTCCTCCCTCCCTGGGTATATTAGGGCTGGTCCAGGCCCAGGCTCTGTCTAGGTGAAGGAGGGAGGCTGTGCTGGGAGCCATGGGGAAGGCGGTGCGTGGGGCCCTGGGCCCGGTGGGGCACGTTGGAGGTTGGAGGCTGGGGTTCCCGGGGGATCTGATGCCTCTCATCTTCCCTGTCCCCAGGAGAGTTACGAGCTGTACTCAGTAGAGCTGGGTCCTGGCCCTGGTGGGGACATGGCAGCCAAGCTGAGCAAGAAGGCGGCAGGCGGCGGAGGGGGCAGGAGGAAGGAGAAGCTGGAGAACATGAAGAAGGAGATGGAGATCGTGAGCCTGGGGCGGGGGCGGGCTGGGGGCGGGCTGGGGGCGGCAGGGGCCGGCAAGAGCTGGGCACCCACCGTCCTGCCTCGACCCCCAGAATGACCACCAGCTGTCAGTAGCCGAGCTGGAGCAGAAATACCAGACCAGTGCGACCAGGGTGAGTTGGGGGCCAAGGGAGGAGTGGGTGCAGAGAAGGGGGAGGGAAGGGGGAGAAACAAGGGAAAATGCATTAGAGAGAGAGCAGCAGATAAAGAGACAGAAAGAGAGGCAGAGAAATGGGCAGAGACAACAGGGAGACAGGGACAGAAAGGTGAGAGAGGCGAGAGACAGAGCCATTCAGGATGGAAGGGGAAAGGGACAGGAATTGAGAGAAAGGGGGGAAAGAAATGACGAGGCACGTGGCAGATGGGGGAGCGAGAGGGAAACGGGGGGAGAGACAGAAGAGCCCCTCCCTGAAGAGTGGATGGGGAGAGGAAAGCCCTTAGCGGCCACTGCCACCCCGTCCTGTCCCCAGGGCCTGTCTGCCAGCTTGGCCGCGGAGCTGCTGCTGCGGGACGGGCCCAACGCGCTGCGGCCGCCGAAGGGAACCCCAGAGTATGTCAAGTTCGCGCGGCAGCTGGCAGGCGGTCTGCAGTGCCTCATGTGGGTAGCTGCTGCCATCTGCCTCATTGCCTTCGGCATCCAGGCCAGCGAGGGTGACCTCACCACTGACGACAATGTGAGTGTCGGGTGCTGGGGGGCAGACACTGGACACAGGGACCTGGAGGCCAGAGGACATTAAGCATGGGTCTCAGGTCACCAGGGATATAGGGTGGGGATACAGAGACACAGAAATGCAGTTCCAAGACACGGTCATGGGGTGGGGATGAAGGACAGACCCAAGATCACAGGAGACACAGCGGAGAATGCGTCTCAGATATGGGGGACATAGGTGGAGTCACAAAGACAAAGAAATGCGGTACTTAAGATAGGGGGCCTGGGAAATGGAGGACATGGGACAGATCAAGGACAGAGGGCACAGGGGACATTGGGACTCAGACATACGACACAAGGGCATAGGGACATAAGGGACAAGACTCAGGACACAGTCCATGGAGAGACATGACATCAGACATGGAAGCACAGAGACACAGGACATTAGATATATGACAGGGGCCAGAACAAGAGACGGGGATTTAGGGACATGTGACATTGAGTATGACATAGGATGGGGACTCAGAACTATATAGACATGGAAGACACGGGATATAGGGACTTGGGACTTGGAACCTGAGACACTGATCGTGGAGTTCACAGATCATGAACATGAAGCATAACAGGATCGACAGCACACAGACCCATGGAAACGGGGACACGGGGGCACAGGAACCATTGCCCATAGGGGACACAGAGGGTGGCAGGTGGATTATGAAAACAGAACATGAAACTTGGAGCACAGGGAATACAGGACATGGGAGCATGAGGAGACAAATGGCAGGGGACATGTGGACCAAGGTACTTGGTGACATAGGGCACAGTCATAGGATATGGGGACTTTGGATTCAGGGGTTCGAGAATATGGGATACAGGGACACAGGAACACACGACACTGAGAACACAGGGCAGTGGGATATGAGGGATATGAGGATAGGAGACGAAGGCCACAGGGAATAGTGTGCGAGGGTCCTAGTAGAGTGGCGAAAACCATGGCGGAAGTGACCCTGAGAACACCATGGGACCCGTAGCAGGCAGGTGGCCCTGTACAGGGAGCTTCCAGCCCCTACTCATAAGCGGCCCCCTCCCCTCCTCCCCAGCTGTACCTGGCACTGGCCCTCATTGCTGTGGTCGTGGTCACCGGCTGCTTCGGCTACTACCAGGAATTTAAGAGCACCAACATCATCGCCAGCTTCAAGAACCTTGTGCCCCAGGTGGGTCCCACAGCCCTGCACCACTCCAGATTCCAGCGCCCATATGAGCGCAGGCAGGCTCCCGGCATCTGTGTGGCCCCTCCCATCGGGCCCAGCCTGCCCTTTGCCCTTGGCCTCCATCTCTCCCCACAGGTCCTCAACTCACCCCTTGTTCCTCTCCCCACATCCCCATTGCACTCAGCAACTCCCACCCCACCCTTTGCTCACCACAACTCTGGTCCCCCTGCCTCACAGCAAGCAACTGTTATCCGAGATGGGGACAAGTTCCAGATCAATGCAGATCAGCTGGTGGTGGGTGACCTGGTGGAGATGAAAGGTGGCGATCGAGTGCCAGCCGACATCCGCATCCTCCAGGCCCAGGGCTGCAAGGTGGACAACTCCTCGCTGACTGGAGAGTCTGAGCCACAGACCCGCTCCCCCGAATGTACACACGAGAGCCCACTGGAGACCCGCAACATCGCCTTCTTCTCCACCATGTGCCTTGAGGGTGTGTGAGGCCCCTGCCTGCCCGCCCAGCTGACCACACTGCCTCCACTCCCCCTTCCGCTGGCTCTGCCACCTTCCGCGACACACTGCCTCCCATTTCACGACTGCCACCTCTGTAGGCCATCCTACCCCCCCAGCTCCCATGCTGCCCTCTTCCGAGGTCACACTGCCTCCTTCGGTCCGCACTGCTGTGCACGGCCCGCTGCTGCCCTCCCAGCCCTGAGTCACCCTCTGGCCCCACTGCAGGGACAGCACAGGGTCTGGTGGTGAACACGGGCGACCGCACCATCATTGGGCGCATCGCGTCACTGGCATCCGGAGTAGAAAACGAGAAAACGCCCATTGCTATCGAGATTGAACATTTTGTGGACATCATCGCGGGCTTGGCCATCCTCTTTGGTGCCACGTTTTTTGTGGTGGCCATGTGCATCGGCTACACCTTCCTGCGGGCCATGGTCTTCTTCATGGCCATTGTGGTAGCCTATGTACCTGAGGGGCTGCTGGCCACTGTCACGGTGAGTTGGGGAAGCAGAAGAGGGGTCCGTCCGCCCATTCATCCAGGCTTCCCTCCCCACGTCCCCACCTCCCTATCTGTCCATCTATTCATTCACCTCCCAGCCACCCTCTCACCATCTTTCCCTCCCACCCCCCATCTCCCCACCTACCCATCCACTCAGCAGACACTCACTGAGGCTGCTGGGGCCATGTCCTGTGCCACAGCTGAGGACTCAGAGATGAATCGCAGGGGCAGGGTCCTTGACTGGAGGAGGCTGAGGCTTCAGGGTATGGACAGCCTTCAACTGTCAGCTCAGAGGAGGCTGAGGGGATGTTCGTTTTCTCATTTATTTGTTAATCCTCACCTAAAGGTATATTTTTCCCCACTGATTTAGAGAGAGTGAAGGGGGGCGGGAGAGAGAAACATTGGTGTGTCGATGGGTTGCCTCCCACATGTGCCTGGACCACCAGGGACTGAACCTGCAGCCCAGGTATGTGCCCTTGACCGTGACTCGAACCTGTGACTCTCCAGTGTGCAGGCCGGCTCTCTAACCACTGAGCCATGTCGGCCAGGGCACGTTTTCTCATTTTAATTGTGCTGACAGTGAACTCACAGAACCTTAGCTAGGACAGCTTACAGAGGGGCCTGGCTACATTTATCTGGGGGAATTGGGGAGGCATCCCACGTAGGAAGCACAGGTTGGGCAAAAGGGTGGAGGCAAGAAAAGCCTGGGTTTTGCCGAGAAATGCTGCATAATCAGTACTGTGGGAAAGGATCCCCAGTGCTGAGAGGAGGGAACTGGGGCTGGAAGCAAAGACTGGCCCCCGCATGCTTTGCTCACCCGCCCCGCAGGTCTGCCTGTCTCTGACAGCCAAGAGGCTGGCCAGCAAGAACTGTGTAGTCAAGAACCTGGAAGCGGTGGAGACCCTGGGCTCCACGTCAGTGATCTGCTCTGACAAGACGGGGACCCTCACTCAGAACCGCATGACTGTGTCCCACCTGTGGTTCGACAACCACATCCACTCCGCCGACACCACGGAGGATCAGTCAGGTTTGGGCGCGGGAGGAGACCCGCGCCGGGGCAGGACGTGGTGGAGGCTGAGGTGGGAGCTCTGAGTGACTGAAGGGGACCGGGGAGGGCTTTGCATCAATGGAGAGGGGTCCAGATGGGTCCAGAGTCCGGGAGGGGCTTGGTATGGAGCCTCGCAGGACTCTCCTAGGGACTCGATACTGGGTCTGGACAGAAGGCTCCGTCCCAGGTGTGAAGGAAGGGCTCGGTCTCACACTAGTCCGGGAGGGGGATCCTGTCCTGAATCTAGGGCTCGGGGCTCGGCTGTGGCGTGGGAGAGCCGCTCTGGCTCTGGCGCAGTCTGGTGTAGTCGCCTCCCGGCCCCAGCCTGGACGTCTGTCCTCCAGGGCAGACGTTTGACCAGTCCTCGGAGACATGGCGGGCCCTGTGTCGCGTGCTCACCCTGTGCAACCGAGCTGCCTTCAAGTCCGGCCAGGACGCGGTGCCCGTGCCAAAGGTGAGAGCGGGGGACTCGGGGGATAACGGGGACCTGGTACAGCCTGGCTCGCAGCTGACGCTGGCCCCGCTCCCAGCGCATCGTGATCGGGGACGCGTCGGAGACGGCGCTGCTGAAATTCTCGGAGCTGACGCTGGGCAACGCCATGGGCTACCGCGAGCGCTTCCCCAAAGTCTGCGAGATCCCCTTCAACTCCACCAACAAGTTCCAGGTGCGAGCCCGCGGGGCCGGCCCCGCCCACACAAGCCCCGCCCACCGCGGGCCCCGCCCGCCCGCCGGCTGGCCCAGGGGCGGGGCTTCGCGCTCAGTCTCCTCCCACCCACAGCTCCCGCCCCGCCCGCAGGCGGCACCCGGCCACGCCCACAGCGCCTTAGCTCCCTGCCGTCGGGCCCTCGGTGGGTCACAGCTCGCAGTCCAAATCCCGCGAGCCCACGCCGGCGCTAATTCAGTCCGTTCCCCGCGCCCGGGCCCCGAACGACAGCCCCGCCCCAAACCTCGGCCTCTGGCGAGGACCTGCCCAGCCCCAACCTTATCCCCCGAGGCTCCTCGGCAGCGCCCCGCGCCGTCAGCCCCGCCCACCCCCTGACCGCGCCCACTACGCTGTCCGCTGACCCGCCCACAGCTGTCCATTCACACACTGGAGGACCCGCGGGACCCGCGGCACGTGCTGGTGATGAAGGGCGCCCCCGAGCGCGTGCTGGAGCGCTGTAGCTCCATCCTCATCAAGGGCCAGGAGCTGCCGCTGGACGAGCAATGGCGCGAGGCCTTCCAGACTGCGTATCTCAGCCTGGGAGGCCTGGGCGAACGCGTGCTGGGTGAGACCCAGGGCGGGCCGGGGAGAGGTAAACCGGGGTGTGAGGAGCTAGCAGAGACCAAGGCCAATCTTCCCGGGACTGCCCTGCCCTGCCCTTTCCCATCCCTGGCGGACTGATGACCTGCCCCAGTCTCCACGCTCACCTTTGTTTTTCTCTATCTCAATCCTGACCCCTGTCCATCCTCAATTCCTACCTTGACTCAGCCTCTCCAGACCTGTCCTCACCTGGACTTTCCCTGCCCTGCCCTGACCTTTGACCCATTGTTTTTCCCAGCTCTTGCCCCAACTGATGATCTGCCTTTGCTTTCACCTCCACCTGTCAGAGTCCTCTTGACCCTTGACCTTCCCCAGTCCCTGCCTGAACTCAAGGCTTCTTTCCCCAATCCTAGTCCTGACCTCTCACCTCCTCCAATTTTGTCCTGACTCCTTAAACTTCCCTAACCCCTGCCTCAACCCTGGAAGGCAAAGACCTGTGGTCCAATTCTGGAGTTTTCATTTTACTTGCTGTATGACTACTGGCAAGAATTGTCCCTTAAGCCTCAGTTTTTTCATGCACAAGGTGAGGACATTAGTAGGCTCATAGGGTGGGTGTGAGGATGGATTCAGATAATGTGAATGAAGGATTCAGGAGAGTCAGGCATCCACCAGGGCTTGGTGCAAGGGGCCTGGTTATTTCATCACCTGACCTTGTTAGCAAAGGGTCCGCCCAGAGCTCTTCTCTGACTTTCCTGTTTTCTGATCAGGCTTCTGCCAGCTCTACCTGAGTGAGAAGGACTACCCGCCTGGCTATGCCTTCGACGTGGAGGCCATGAACTTTCCAACTAGTGGCCTGTGCTTTGCCGGACTTGTATCCATGATAGACCCACCCCGTGCCACTGTCCCTGATGCTGTGCTCAAGTGTCGCACAGCAGGCATCCGGGTATGCCATTTGGGAAAGGACCAGGCAGGGGCAAGGACAGAGGATGGCAGTATTTGGGGATGAGGAACCCTGTAATATCTAATAGCTTGAACCAAAAAGGGAATATATTGGTTCATGAAACTACAAAGTTCTGGAATGAAGCTTCAGATATAGCTGGATTCATGTTTAGTGGCAGGAATTTGCCGTTATGTGTCAGCTCTGCCTTTCTCTCTGCTGGCTTTATTCTCAAGCAGTCCCCCCTTTTGGTAGACAAAGGTGACCATCCCCCAGCAGCTCCAATTTACCTGTTTAGCCACTCACTCTTTCTGTGCTTCTTCTGCAGTTACACTAGACTGGGTCACATGCTCATCCCTGAACCAGTCACTGTGGCTGGGGGATGACCAGGTCTGGGCTTACTTGCCCAATCTTGGCCAGGGACCTCAACTTGAAGCTGAGGGGAGGGGTGATTCCCAAAGACAAACTGAGGGTGGGGGAGCTAATGCTGAGCAAGCATCACCCTTGTCATTCCCATGGTCTGTAAGACCCTATAAGATCTGGCAGTTACTTTCCTAAGCTCATTCCTTAGCCCTCTACCTCTTGTTCACTCCTTTCCAGTTATGTTGACTTGCCTGTTGTTCCTCCAATAGTTCAGGCATGTTCTCACCTCTCTCATTTTGCATTGGCTGTTTCCTCTGCGAGGAAAATTCTTCCCCCAGATTTCCATGTGGACAACTCTCACCTCTTCCAGGTGTCTGCTCAAATGTCACCTTCTTGATGAGGCTTTCCCTGGACATACTTAAAATTGAACCACCACTTTTTTACCCAATGCTTGCAATCCCCTTTACCCAGTTTAATTTTCCCCCTCCTTCTAACATGCTATGTCATTTATTTCTAATTTAAAAATTTTTCTGTCTCCCACACCAGAATGTCAGCTCTGTGAGGACAGGGATTTTTGTCTGTTTTGTTCCTGCTACTTCCAAGGCACATAGCAGGTGGTCCCAATTCATTGAATAAATGAATGAGTATATCACCAGGGAAGACAGTGCAATTGGGCTGATCTGAAGGAGTCAAGGGTCTGCTGGTCCTTCCCACAGGTGATCATGGTGACAGGTGACCACCCCATCACGGCCAAGGCCATTGCGGCCAGCGTGGGCATCATCTCGGAAGGCAGCGAGACAGTGGAGGACATCGCTGCTCGCCTCCGTGTGCCTGTGGAGCAGGTTAATAGGAAGTAAGCCCTCTTCAGTCCTCCTCATGGTTCTTCCCACACCCTGCACAGACTGAGCCCCCAGCGGTGCCCTCCCACCTTCCTCCCCAGGGATGCCCGTGCTTGTGTGATCAATGGTATGCAGCTGAAGGACATGGACCCATCCGAGCTGGTCGAGGTGCTGCGCACCCACCCTGAGATGGTGTTTGCTCGCACTAGTCCCCAGCAGAAGCTAGTGATTGTGGAGAGCTGCCAGCGACTGGTGCGGCCCTGCTGATGGAGGTGGGCAGATGGGTTGGGCTGGCCCTCGGATGGCCTTTCACTGACCACCTGCCACCTCCACCCACTCCCTGCAGGGTGCAATCGTGGCTGTGACAGGGGATGGAGTGAATGACTCCCCAGCCCTGAAGAAGGCAGACATTGGTGTGGCCATGGGCATTGCCGGCTCAGATGCTGCCAAAAATGCAGCCGACATGATCTTGCTGGATGACAACTTCGCCTCCATTGTGACGGGAGTGGAGCAGGGTCAGGGCTGGGTCAGAGATAAGGGCAGGCAGTGTGGGCACAGAAGGAAGTGGGCTGTGAGGAGGCTGAGGTGCCTGCTGTACTCCCACAGGCCGACTGATCTTTGACAACCTGAAGAAGTCCATTGCCTACACATTGACCAAGAATATCCCTGAACTGACGCCATACCTCATTTATATCACTGTCAGTGTGCCCTTGCCCCTCGGGTGCATCACCATCCTCTTCATAGAACTCTGCACTGACATTGTGAGTCTACAGCCCCAATGCCCTCACCTACACATACGTGTGCCATAGACGTATGCCCATAGACAGACACAGTGGGCAGAGACCACCACGGATACTCTTAGACACAGATCAACACAGATAAGACATGTGAACAACAGCCAGATGTGGAGACACAGACAGAACTATGAACATGGACAAACCGGTGGCAGTCAAGTAGGCACGGGCAAAACCCATGGACACACATGGACTGAGATACAGACACTCAGATGAACAAAGGTATTAACAGATACAGACGTCTGGCTAAACTTGGCTCACAGACAGACATCTCTCAATAGGTATGGGCAAATGAATACCATCGGATAGACCCAAGGCAGAGAGATGTGAAAGAGCCACAGATACAGCCACAAATGTAGCCAGGGCCTGGCCATGTTGACATGTTTATTCAACAACTTACATAGTGCCTAGTCTGGACCAGGCACACATTAATTTACTTAATTTTGCCCTCATAACCACTCTATGACGTGGGCTTCATCACCCTCATTTTGCTGATGAGCTCATTGAGGCACAGGTAGGTTGAGTAGCTTGCCCCAGGTCACAACAGCTAATGAGCGAGTGACATAGCTGGGATCGGAGGCCAGGCGTAGTTGCCCCAGAGCCTGTGCTCTCAATCAGTACACTCTGCTGTCACTCTGCTGTCACACATGTATGGGCTGGGGAAGGGGAGGATACAGAGAGAGATAATGATGGACATAGAGACAGGAATACAGAGACACAAAAGCAGAGACACAGTCACAGAGAAAGAGACCAGAGACAGGACAAAGAAACAAAGCAAGGAGAGAAAGAGGGGGGCCAAGACTACAGTACCCCAGAGAAAAAAGCACAGAGACGGAGAAAGGAGGAGGAAGCGGAGGAGGCAGCAGCAAGGGAGGGCACAGGCGGGGAAGGAGCACGCAGATGTAGATAAATGCAGGTGTTCTGATGGAGATGGACACCGGGACATATGTGGACCCAGATGTGGAGATGTGCCAACACTCCTGATGGGCGGCTGCGCCTAGGCTGTCCAGGCAGGTGTGGCTGTTGTGGTCACTGCAGGTCCTGTTTCCTAACCTCAGTCCTATCCCTGCCCACTGGGGGGGAGGGGGGAAAGAGCTCCAGGGAGTAGGGGACAGGGGCCCAGGCAAACCCTTAACCCGGGCTCCTTCTGCTTCTGGCAGTTCCCATCTGTGTCCCTGGCATATGAGAAGGCTGAGAGTGACATCATGCATCTGCGTCCACGGAACCCAAAGCGTGACCGATTAGTCAACGAGCCCCTGGCTGCCTACTCCTACTTCCAGATCGGTGAGTCTCATGGGGCTGCTCACCTGCCTTGGGGTCTCTAACTGGGGTTCTGGCTTGTTCTGGATCTTGGCATCTGCATTTGATCCTGGGTCTCTGTCATTCTGAGTTCTTATCTGTACATAATGGTCTCTAGTTCCCATGTCCCTTCTCTGTCTCTGGCCCTATTCTCCATGACCCTATCTGGGTTGTTGCCTTCTTCTGGAATTTTTTACTTCTCTGGGTGTTTCTGTCACTCTGTACCCTGTCTTTAGTGTCCTTATCAATCTCTCTTGGGGCCCTTGTCTCTCTGTGTCTGTCACTGCCTATGTTCCTACCGTTCTCATGTCACTGTTCCTGTGTCCCTGACTATGTATGTCTCCCTGCCTCTCCCAGGTGCCATCCAGTCATTTGCTGGCTTCACTGACTACTTCACCGCCATGGCCCAGGAGGGCTGGTTCCCACTGCTGTGTGTGGGGCTGCGGCCGCAATGGGAGAACCACCACCTACAAGATCTGCAGGACAGCTATGGCCAGGAGTGGGTGAGTCCCATGACTCCCTCATTTCCAATGCTACCTATCTAAACTGTGGTACACATGCAAACGGAGCTCAGCAAGAGCATCCCAGACACACAGACTCTCTGCCAGTTCTGGGGCAAAGGGCCTTTTTTATTACCGTATTGAGCTCCAAACTCCTGCTTCTGATGATCCCAGCTGCAGGTGGGTTCTCTCCCTGCCCTGACAGTAACATCATCTCAGGTGTGAAACCAGGCCCTCATTCTGTTATTTTCCCTGCATCACACAGAGTACATGCATTTGTAGCTGACCTTAATGGAGGTTTGGAGCACAGAGAGGCCAGACCTGACTGGCAGGTGTGTTTAGCTTGCCCTGTAGAGTTACAGATCAGAATATTCCCCTTAAACATTTACTCCAAGGTTAAGAATGTAGACCCTGGAGCCAGGCTGCCTTGGATTCATGGTATGTCATGGTTCCTCACTGCTGTGTAACCCTACGCGAGCTGCTGGCCTCACTGTGCCTGTTTTCTCACCTATAAAGTGGAGAGAACACTGATGTCTACCTCAGTGATGTTCAGTGTAGCCCCTAGACCAGCAGCATCAGCATCACGTGGGAACTTACTTGAAATGCAAATTATCAGCTCCCACCCCAGACCTCTGGGGTCAGAAACTCTGGGGGTGGGGCCTGGATTCTTTTAATGAGCCCTTCTGGGGTTCTGAGGTACACTGAAGTTTGGGTACCACCAATCTACCTCATGGCAATATTGGATTAAATGAGATAAAACATGTGAAACACTTGGTACCTGGAGCATAGGAAGTGTTTCCTACACAATTAGCTGGTATAAAAAAATAGTTATATTGAGGAAATGAACTGAATACTCACTGCCCCTTTAAGTGCCCTGTTCCCCATAGGCCCACCTGGTCCACCTCACTTATTTTTGCCATCTGCCTGGGCCCTGGAATCACTGAACTTTGCAAATCCTGCCTTGGGATTCCAATTCCTTTTTCCTATGTCCCTTCTTTCGGGCGCCCAGGAAATTCTCCCTCCCTTCTTTCATTATGAAAGCACCTGGCCTGACCTGTTGCCTACCCACGCACTGACATCCAAGCTCTGCTAGACTGTTTCTGGGCCTCACACTGTGGGGTCCTGCAAACCTGGCAGACCCTGCACCTCTCCTTTGCCCCCACCTTAGGCTCTGAAGCAGGGGAAAGAGCAGATATGGGTTCCTGGCCCCAGGACCTGAGTGCCCGGCTGGCTGCAGAGGCTCTCCATCTCAGCTCAGGCTGCTTTTTTGTTCCCCCATCCCACAGACATTTGGGCAGCGCCTGTACCAGCAGTACACTTGCTACACCGTGTTCTTCATCAGCATCGAGATGTGCCAGATCGCTGACGTTCTCATTCGAAAGACACGCCGCCTCTCTGCCTTCCAACAGGGCTTCTTCAGGTGTCCCCAGCCCTGCCCTCAAGCCCTAGTCCCAACTTCCATCATGTCCTAACCAGGGCTTACTGCAGGGAGCAAGCACCAGCACCGAATGTGCAGATGTGCCGGTGCCAGGCGCTAATATTCTTTATCGATAGCTGTTCAGCAGCTCCCACCATGTGCCTTTCAACTGGCCGCTCCAGGTTTCATCACGTAAAGGGATGATGCTGGCAGGGCCAGCATCCCATTGCAGAGGTGCAGGCCACTCCCATGTTAAATGTTTAGAACATCTCCCTGCTGCTAATGACATCTGACCTCCTCTGACCCAGTACCTTATTTCTATCTGGCTCCCAATTCTGATGGCTGTCTGAGCCTGTTCTACCCTGTGCCACCTGCAGGAACAAGATCCTGGTGCTTGCCATCGTGTTCCAGGTCTGCATCGGCTGCTTCCTGTGCTACTGCCCCGGAATGCCCAATATCTTCAACTTCATGCCCATTCGGTGAGGGGGTCATGAGGTGTGAATAGAAGGATGGGCATCAGGATGCAGACCTGCAGAGAGCCTTCACCTTGTCACCTCCCCTGTGCCTTCAGGTTCCAGTGGTGGCTGGTCCCCATGCCCTTTGGCCTCCTCATCTTCGTCTATGATGAGATTCGGAAACTTGGAGTTCGCTGTTGCCCAGGGAGTGAGTGTGGAGACTGGGGGCCTGGGGATGGGGGGCTGAAATGTTCTCAGAGCAGCTGTCCTGACCTTTGATCTTCAACACTTGACCTCCAAGTCAAACTGTCATAACCTCTGAGACCTTGGCCCCACCTCCTAACCCCCCCCCCCCCCGCTTCCCCCCTGCCCCAGCACTGAGTCTTTGTTCTTTCTCCCAGGCTGGTGGGACCAGGAACTCTATTATTAGAGGGACCCTTGCCTTCAAGTCATCCTTGCTCCACCACAGCCAGATGGGGGCAAGACTCATAGGACTGTCTGGACAGCCACCAAAACATCTCAGCAATCAAGAGGCCTAGCCTGACCTGTGTCTGTTCCTATAGCCCACGGCACCCCAACCTTGGACGGACCCTTCCTACTCCCCTCCTCCATCCAAAAGGGGCCCAACTTTCTGGAGAAAGTTCCTAGGCCCAGTCCTCTGAGCTGGCCTGGAGAAGCCCCCATCTGAGGGGGGGCGGTTTGATGGGGAGTAGGAACTAGTGGCTCCTGTGAGGTGGGGTGCCTGGGGATTATTCTTTAAAACACACTTGTCTGTATAATAGTAATAAACCAGCTCACAGTGACTGCTTTTTAATTTGGTGGCACCATCTTGTAGTTTTCAAGAGCCCCTTTGGTTCCACAATCCTACAATTTAGTGGCTATTTATTCAGTTCCTAAAACACAGCCTGGCACACAGTAGGTACTCAATAACCCTTCCTTGGGGAAATGAATTCCCATTTCTTGGTCTAGGGTTACAGCTAAAGGTGAGATGAATGTGACTATAGGCACCCTCGAGCACTTGTTCACCATTCCTCTAATTACACTGCCTCTGGGCTCCCTGACACAGTGTCAAAATCTTTTCCACCTCAGGCAGCCCTCACCTTCCAACCTTCACGGGTGTCTCCACTCTGATTCCACTTGTTCACTCCTTTGCCGAAGCAGGCTCCTCCTTACGCTCTTACCTGACAAGCTTCCAACTGCCAGAAAATCCCGCCAGGTGCCCTCCACCTCCCTCTGGCCACACCCTCTCACCTCTTTTCCCTTTTTAATGACTCTCTAGCTGGGCCTCTGGCTTTTCTCTTCACCACAGTACCCCCTGCCCACATCTCAGTTCTGTTTCTGCAGTGACACCCACATCTGTCTCTAGCCTCCCCTGGCATGTCCAAGGTCTCTATATCATCCTCCAAACCTGATCCCATCCACTGTTCCATCGGTGGGCTCCTTCTCCTTGGAAAATGTGATGAATCCTTGGGAAGGGCTCTTCACTCCTTCCTCACCTGTCATCTCCCCAAACCTCTACTACATGGGGGAAACCCCCCCAGCCTATTGGTCACCACCACCTCCACTTTGCTTATAGCTACTCTCCTACTTCTGCCATCCCTGTCCTGGTCCAGTCCTGGTCTTCTGGCCTGTCTCCCCACCCACAGTGGTCACAGAGATTTTCCCAAAGCCAAATCTGACCCTGTCTTCCCCTTACCTAGAACTCTCTGTGGTTCCCCACTGCCCCTAGTCAACTCCTCAGCTCAACCCTCAGAGCCTTCTGGGATCTGCACCCTGCTGACTTCTTTCTCACAATACCCCTTGACCTTATTCCAATCAGTTATGCTTTGCTGGAAAGGGAAGGCCCTGACTTCAAGGCCTTTACACAGTCCTTGACACCTGCTTTTCTCCTCTTTGCCCCACTAATTCATCTTTCAGGTCTCAGCCCATACATCTCTCTTCCAGGGAAGCCAGCCTGCCCCTGTCTGGATCAGCTGGCTCCTCTGGGCCATCACAGCACTAATCACTGTAGTTTAGCTCATCAATCCTACCACTCCAACCAGGCTTCACCCATCAAAGCCCCGATCCCTCTGGCCTGTGTTCCCCCCTCTCCCACCTCCCCTCACCTCTACCCCAACCACTCTGGTTTGTTTGTATCCCATGAAAGCTGGGCTTAGTTCACAGCTGGCACCAGAAGGGGGCCTGAATCAGAGTCCCTGCTCAGCGAATAGTTGTCAAATACTTTCTGCAAACTTCACCTGTCCCAATACGTATAAAGAGCTAGATGGTGCATTGGATAAAGGTATGGGAGAAAGTGACTCCATTACGTATCTGCCTACCTGGGCTGCGGGAGTGTCTGCATTAATCCCTTTCCAAGTCAAAGTCAGGGTGACCAATCAATTACTTCCCCACTCCTCACCCAAGACACCTGTGGACCCTGTCTTAAGTAGGGGCAAGGAGGGGGTGGGGCTAGATAATGGTTGTATGTTTCCTCTGAAAACACCAAGGCTGCCATAGCAGAGCTGAACACAGCTGTGAATGGTGCTTTCCTAGGCCCAGGGTTAAATAACATTATGGCAGGACTTCCACAGTCTGGTAGAGTGAGAGGGGGCAGGCAACAGCCCTATCCCACACCCTGGGGGATTCCACTGGGAATACCAGGGCTGGGGAGCACTTTCCTGAGTGAGCAGGATTTGCATCAAGGTGGAGATTAAACATGAGATTAAAAGCCCTGTTTCTGACATCCCTTTCAGGGAGGGGGAAGAAATGGGGCAAGAAGCTGACCCCACTGGACCAAGGAAGGGCTGGGGATGGGGAGGGTGGCATCCAGGACAACATCCAAATTGAGGGGCTCAAAAGCTCTATTTGGCTGCAGCTGTCTCTGAACTCCATCCTAAGAAGACTCAGGCCAGGATTTGATCTGAGGTCCACAGTACTGAGGAGCTCAGAATCACAGAAGTCTGCCCCAGAAGTGTGCAATGGGGAGCTCTAGATAGCTGTAAGGAGGGTGAATTAGTAAAACTGGGGTTTCAGATAGATCCCCTTGGATGCCATAGAAAGGGTGGATGAAAGGAGATTAGGGACAGGTGTCTAGGAGGTGAACAGCAAGGGAAGGACCTGTGTGGGAAAGGGCAGGTTAAGCCTGTGAGAAGTCCTCAAGGACCCTCTCTTGGATTCTAGCTCCTTTCTATCACCTGTTCTCTGATTTGCCACTGCTCAAAGATTATATACACTTCAAGCCCTCAGTCTACCCTGGGAAAATAAGGAGCTGAGAAATGGCTTCAGGAACACAGGACAAACCAGGGCCAGGCTGTTTACTTGGTTCCAAAGCCAGAACAAGGGCCTCTGGGATGCAAGTGAGTGTGGTATTGGTACAGTTCCAGAGAGAGATGTAGGCGGAAACAACTTTCCAAATACTGTTTACTTCACTAAAACCTGTAGACAAGGAAAAGTATGTGAATGCCTGGGACACCAAGTCTAGGAATGCGCATTGACAACGGCGACATACAAGGCCAGGGTGCTGAGGGCCAGCAGTCCTGTCACTACTGCTCGGGCCAGAAGTGCTGTCCAGCTGCCCAAGGAACAAAGGTGGACGAAGGTCCTACGGGGAAACATTACAATGAAAGAAGGAAAACAGATAACCCATCTCCATTTGGTCCCGGCCTTGAACCCTACCCAACTCACTCCATGACAAAGGCCTTATAGACGCTGAGAAACATCAGCAGGAGAACAGCTGGCCGGAAAGTGTGGTATAGGTCGTAGCGTGTTATCATCCACACCTGGGCAGATGCGACGATGTAATGGACCTGAAGGGAGGCAGGAAGTCAGGACCAGGCCCTGGGGATGAGTACTGCCACCAGCAAAAAGGTGTGTAAGGGAGAGTAGAACTGCATACCAGACTGATGTTGGAGTCAATGCTCATCTGGATGTATTTCCAGTCAAACTCAATGCCCCGGGCTCCAACCCAGAGAGGGATGCAACTGAAAAAGGCAAAGGGAATGATTCTCCAGTACCCAGAAACCCTCAGCACCCAGAATCAGCCCCCACCCTCCAGAACCTTCCTGAAACCTAGGTGTCCTTTCTCAGGAATCTGGGTTTCAGGCTGCTTAACACACCGGGACATAATGAGCTCCGCCGTGGCCCAGCCCAGGGCAGCAACCATGATCTTGTACTCCCCTTTGCCGGCATTCCGAGACATGACAAGGTTTAGGCCTACTAGGTCTGCCACATCCACGCTGGCCTTCATGAACTCCTGTGGGTCAGGTTGAGGCTTGAGTAAGCACAGACGCCAGGGGGCCTCACTTCTGCACTCCCTCCCCTCTCCCTTGCCCCACTCACCCCAATGAAGTCATAGATGCCACCTTCCCAGGTGGGAAAGAAAGTGGCCAGGAACAACATCTGAGAACACAAAACAGAGGTCACCTCAAGGTGAGGGGGATAAACTGTGTGGGTTTTGTGGGAAGTTAGTGTGTACATGGTTCTAGGGTTCCCATGTGGAGAAGGACCACCAGATTGGGAGGGGAGGGGGCGCCAAGATTACAGGACCAAGGGAGATAGAAGGTAGAGACCTGGAAGTTTTTCTATGGTGACCACAGGGGATCAAGGTCGGACCTGGAGGTGCCTAGGCTGGCACCCACCAGCAGCATCTGCACCTCCATCTGCTGGTTAGTGGTTTTCAACCACACAAAACCCCTCAGAACTATATAACAGAGTCTTCTCCATTTTACAAAAATAGCTATGCAAAAGCTGCTTGGAGGCCTCTCCTTCGGGTCCCCCCTTCCAAAGTCCGTCTTCTATATGCAGTGTTGAGGACCATCCCACACAGCGGGATCCGGACAGGGTGGAGGTCTGGGTCCGGCGAGCCCGGGGCCACATGCGCGGCTCCGGGCGCCCTCACCTTGCACAGCTGCACGAAGAGGTAGGTGACCCCAGCTTGCACGCACTTCCAGAAGGCATTGTACTCCGACCTGCAGGAGCGGGCGGTGAGGGCTCGTCCGGGCCCGCGCCCCCCGCCCCGCGGCCGCCCCGCACTCACAGGCCGCTGCACTTGTAGGTGATGAAGTAGGGAAAGTAGGCCAGGGCGAAGCAGTTCCCGAAGTGAAACAAGGTCATGGCGCCGCCCCCGGCCCGCCGGAGCGCAGGACTCTACCTCGCCCGCCTGGCGCCCGTGCCCGAATCTGGCGCCCGGGCCTCCGCCGAGGCCCGCGCGGCCTCCTGGGAGCGGAGGCCACGGCGCCGGCGCGCTGACGTCATGAGCGCCGACACCGCGCGGAGCGCGGATGTTAGCGCCTGCGCGGGCCCACCCTCGAGGGCCCGGAGTCGCCGCCGAGCCCAGGCGCCGGGCCTTGGGCGCTCGCTACTGGAGGACCTAGGGACTGTCCCCCTCGCCGCCCCCACCCCCTCCCCTCCCCTCCCCGGCCCCCGGGAACCGCGCAGAAACACGGGGCGCAGCTGTGAGCGCTCTGTTTTTATTTCTGGTGGCGCAGCGGCGCGAGTCTCTCGCGCAGGGCGCCCTACTTCCCCTGGGGAGCCGAGGGATGGAATGGTTCTGGACTGGGAGCTCAGGGAAGCAGAGGAGGGGCTCTCCCACTTCACTTCTCTCGGCTAAACATGTAGCGGAGGAGGTCCACCACCCGGTGGCTGTAGGCGTATTCGTTGTCGTACCTGAGGAGGGCAGTCGAGGGGTCAGGGGATCCCTCCCCATCACCTCCGGCTTCCCCTACGTTTTCCGACTCCTTCCCCCTTACCAGGAAATGAGCTTCACGAAATTGTCGTTGAGCGCGATGCCAGCTTTAGCATCAAAGATGGACGAGTGGGTATCGCCGATAAAGTCCGTAGAGACAACCTGGGTGTCAGAATTTTGAAGGTAAGTTTGGGTCGCAGAGGAAAGATGGCCAGGAGTCCAGGTTCTGCCTCAGGCGTATTGGCCATGCATTCGCTTACAGTATTGGATGGAATCCTACTGTGTGGGGATGGGATATGAAGAGGGCACATGGGGGCTCTGCTGGTGGGGGACTGGCCAAAGGACACAGACCATAAACACCCTGATGCTGTACCAATAAATATCATTTCCTGCCTGGCTGGTGTGGCTCAGTGGACTGAGCATCCTCCCATGCACCAAGAAGGCACTGGTTGAATTCCCATCAGGGCACATGCCCAGGTTTCAGCTGGATCCATAGTAGGAGGCAGCCTATCGATGATTCTCTCTCTCATCAATATTTCTTTCCTCCCTTTCCCTTCCTCTTTCTCTGAAAAATCAATAAAAAACATTAAAAAAAAATAATTTCCTGGGAATAATTCAGGTACTTGGAATGGGCTGGCACAGAGGGCCCCAAGTGGAGGCAGCCAGGCTGGGTCTGGATGACTAGGAGGGTCTGGCCAACTCAGGCCCTCAGCAGGCTCTGAGGTAGAAGGAGCCTGCAGCACAGGCTCTGAGGGGGTTGTCCCTGGTGTGGTGGAAGGTCACAGGAAGGTTCCCAGCAGTGCGGGGTGATGTGATCCAATTTCGTTAAAACAAGAGGTCCTGGTGTAAGGGTGGACCTGCAGGAGCTAAAGCAGGGAGACAGCACCAGAGATGGCACTGCTGGGAGCAAAGGGACAGTGATATCTGTTCCTCACAGGAAGGCACCTGCCCATGGCCTGCCCTGAGCAAATGTTGAAAAATGGTATCTTTTGTCTTGTTCACGAAGCATGTATTGAGCACCTGCCGTGTGCCAGGCCCTGGGAAGATGACTGGAGCTATGGAAGTGAAAACATAGTCCCTAAATCCTTGCCTTCTTGGAGTATATGTGCTAGCAGGACCAACAGTGATTATGAAATGAAATTTCAGCTGAGGTAAAGGGCCACAAAAAGAAATCTTGCTGAGGAGGGAGGCTGAAGTAAAGAATTGGAGGTGAGGACATACATGGCCACCTGGGGGAAAAGCTTTCTAGACCAAAGGAGCAGCAAGTGCAGAGTGTCCGAGGCAGGGAGATCTGACCTTCCCAGCCCTGCAGTTCCTATCTTGATACATTGCGAGCAGCTCCTTGGCAAGTGGGAAGGCACACTCTCCCCCCAAAGGGTTCCTCTCAGGGTCTCTTTTCAGACCCTACCTCATCCTCGGTGTAGGCAAGGATGCCAGCCATGGGTCCCTTGGCTGCTGCTTTTATGGCATCCTGGATGGCCGAGTAGGGGGTGGACTGGGCCAGGCGGCAGGTCAGGTCCACGACAGACACGTCTGGGGTTGGCACCCGGAACGCCATTCCTGTTAGCTTCCTGGAGAATACCACATCGAGGTGGGAGTCAGAACCAGAGACTTCTCCATCCATCCCCCTCACCTTCCACCTTCCTCTCATTAGAACCTCAAGGATTGGGACCAGTCTGCTCTTCCCAGGGTGTGTCCCCCATGCTGGTTGCAGCTTCTTTCCCTCATACCCTTTGAGGTCTGGAATGACTTTGCCCACGGCCTTGGCAGCCCCTGTAGAGGCTGGGATGATGTTCTGGTGGGCTCCTCGTCCATCTCGCCAGGCCTTCTTTGATGGCCCGTCCACTGTCTTCTGGGTGGCCGTGTAGGAGTGGACTGTGGTCTTGGGAAGAAGGGGGCTGAGGTGAGGCCTTCCTGCTCCTAAGCTCCCATGCCTCTTTTTTCCAAGCTTGGGGTGATGAGCCAGGTGTGAAGGTTGGTGGGGCCACCACCACAGACCATAGGAGGGGCACCTGCAAGCCAGGGTCAAGCCTTGCCTGAGAGTTACAGTGTCTTAAAAGACTTCACCACTGGCAGGCCTTTCCTCCTGAAACCAGTCTCTTCCTGTTAACTTCACACACTAAGCAAGTCCTGACAGGAGGAGGTATAGTTTCCCTGCCATCCATCCTGCCCAGCCCTCTCCCGAACTCACCATCAGTCCTTCCACGATCCCAAATCGCTCATGAATGACCTTGGCAAGGGGGGCGAGGCAGTTGGTGGTGCAGGATGCATTGCTGAAACAGCCCAGCATGCAAGGGGACTGTGAGGTGAGCGTCAGAGCCACCCTACCACCCGTACTTCATTTGGGGGGTATGCTTATAGGCGTGGTTTTGTGAAGAGGCAGGATGGGGATGAGAAAGATCACTGGCGATGCCTTCAGACTGAAGGAGGCACCAGAGGAATAGCTGGGGGAAGCTCCCCAAGCATGTTCTTCAGAAGCTGTGCATTTCTAACAGTTTTAGGTGAACTTTAAAATGGTGGCTGTTAAGACTTTGGGAAGGAGAAGCAGATGGATGTGAAAGAAGCACCAGTGGGAGTGAGGGTGGGGAGGCTGAGTCTGATCCCTTCCCCTCACCAACTTCAGGATGTTGCTGCCCGTTACCTGACAATTTTCATGGAGCTAGGGTTATATTCCTTTTCATTCACCCCCATGACAAACATAGGTGCATCTGGTGAGGGTGCGGAGATGACCACACGTGAGGCACCTGCCTCGATGTGGCTCTAGGGAAGGAGGAAGGAGCACTGGTGTCATTAATTTATGAGATTCAAGTGTCACACCCCCTGGCCAGCCCTGGGCACCTCTCCCCCACTTACGTAAGATGCCTCCAAGGACAGGTACATGCCTGTGGACTCTACCACAAAGGGGCTCCCGACAGACTTCCAGGGTATATCTTTGGGCTGCTTGCTGTGAAGGGGTGGCAGGGCTGTGCATCAGTCTCCCTTGCATGGTCTTGCCTTCATAGTCCATGGCCTTTACCGTTTGAAAGGCTAACCAGACACCTTCACACCTGACTTGCAGCCATCTGTTCTCCCCACCCACACATACTTAGCTATCCCAGATAGATTTGACCCTGCTGGTCTTTGACCCTCACCCCAAAACTGCTTTGTGCCCTGCCCCACCCCTGCTATGCCCAGGTATATACAAGCTGCTACCTCCTCAGGCCTCATTCACCCCCTGTTCCCAGGGACCCATCCCTGACTACTGCCAACCAGGTCAGGCCCTTTCTACATAGACTGCCCAGAATGTAGACCCCAAGAGAGTGAGGCCTGCTTTACTGCTTCTGGTTCCCTGCCCTTGCAACCTCACCATGGCCCTCCTTGCCTCTCTTGTCTTTACCACTCAGCTTCTACAACAGGGAGCCTACTGCAAGAGGCTGGGCAAGTCCCTGAAGACAGGCACTACATCCTGGGAGCAATGGGGGAGAGGGATGTGACTAAAGCCTGAGGCCCCTCTGGGGTCAGCAGTGGTTAGTGGTTTACATTAGAAAGGTAAGACCTTTTCTGTTTGATGTTTTATAAATTTTTATTTTTACTTGCTAGTTTATCAAACGTTTGCATTGGAAACATTAAACATTATTGCTGTTTTCTACTTGTATAGGAGTCTTTTCCCTCACAGGGCTTATCACAACTTCAGTATTTGCTTTTGTGATTTTTTTCTTAGCATCTGCCTCGTCTTTTAGACAACTCTGTGGCAACAAGGCTTGGTCTCTTTCCTTTGTCATTGAGTCTGCTCTCCCCAGAGGGGTTCAGACAGTGTTTGTGGGTTGGTTTTTTATTAGTTAGCCCACACATGTTTACTGAACACCTGCCATGTGCCCATGTTCTAAGTGCTTCACCTTTACTGAATCATTTATCCCTCAAAACCTGAGGAGGGTTAGATGCCTCATTGGCATTCTCCAGAGAAGCCAGGGCAGAGGTGAAGGGGTAGGAGGCAGGAGGCAGAGCTGGCTGGGAGCACAGGCAGGCTGGCCTAGGATCTGTACTGGCCGCATACCAGAATAAATGAATGAATGAGACACTTCCTATCCTCTCCCTGGGCCACCACACGACTCTTTTCCTGGTCATCTGCTCTGTCGGGTCACACCTTTTATCATCTGGTTCAACTAGCTCTTCTCTGAGCCCCCCCCCCCCCATTTCCTGCCTTCTGAGTTGGGGAAGAGGGCTACTCAACAAACTCCTCTGTAGCAATTGTTAAGTTGTCATGGGGCAAAGAGTTGGCACCTCAGGGACTCTGGCCCTTTCCTCGAGAAAGAGGCTGGACCCCCGTCCTTGCCCTCTTTGCACCCTCCATTAATGCATTGCATGCGGGTGTCAGCCCGCTGCCCTTACCACTGGAAGACACTGATCTCCTGGTTATTCACAACCAGCCGTCCACTCCTGTGCTCCACAGTCCCCTTGTATCGGCCGTGGGTGGAGTCGTACTTAAACATGTACACCTGCGGGAGACAGAATGGCTCCTTATCTTGGGGGTGGCATGGTTGGGAGAGCGGGTATCCCTGAGGAATCCCTGCCTTGGGGAAGGTTCCACATTGCAGCTGGGAGCCTCCCAGAGCGCCCCCATGAGCCCTCCCACCCCGCTCCCACCCTCTACCTGCTGCTCACCATGTATTCTGGGTCAATGAATGGATCGTTGACTGCCACCACCTTAATGCCTTTCTCCACACAGGCTCGCAGCACCAGGCGACCGATGCGTCCAAATCTGTCCAGGGACAAGGGTTGTAGGGTTGTCTTCAGAATCCTCAGCCAGCAGGCAGAGGAGGGGACGGGAGAGAAGGGGTAACAGGAGGCTCCTCAAGGGGACTGGGTGGGACTCCTCAGTCTGGGGGAAGAAGGCAGCCAACACTGTGCTGGCCGCTATCATCTTGCTTAGATGACCTCACCAGTTTAACTGATTTACCTGCTTTCTCACCCATCCATCCTCTATCCCATTCCTAACTGTGTAGCTGGACAGATCCTGTAGAATTTCAGGTCCTGTTATCTTGGCCTGAAAACCTCCACAGCTCTATCAGTAAAACCAGATCCAAACTCCTTAGCAGGGCCCACCAGGCCCCCGTCTGCATGCCACCACACTCCTTCCTCTCCTGCCTTGTTTGCTCCACACCAGCGCATTGAGCTGCCCCTTCTGCCCCACAGCCAGTGCTTGCTGCACAGCTGCCACTCAGGCTTCACTCCAGTGTCACCTCCCAGAGGTCTTTCCTGACACCCCAGCTAATTCTGGCCTCTCCAGTTTTACTATACTCCATGCTGTTCATACACATCACCCAACCGAATGTTCCAGGTGATGCCCTGTACCTTTTCCCTCTTTCTCCAGGGTGGACAGAATGAAAGCATTGATGGTGAGAAATGTGGAGATGCCTCATCCAGCAACTAGCAGAAAGTCTGGGTCCTATGGCTTCCAGAAGGCTCAGGGGCCAGGGCTGACTCACCCATTGATGCCAACAGTCAGTTCGGGACTCGGAGGAACCTTCTTAGGTGGAGGAGGCGGAGGAGGTGGGACTTCCTCCTTGATAGGCTGTGGTGGTGGTGATGGCGGCGGTGACTCAACTTTGGGTGGTGGCGGAGGTGGTGGCGGGGGTGGTGGTCTGGCCACTGTTGGAGGGAGTAGGGGCAGCAATGAACTGCACCATCACAGGACCTGTTGCCACCCAGGACCTGTTGCTGGCGTCTGGCCCCTAGTGGCCAACCATCTAGCCCAGTGTTTCCTAAACCTACCTGATCCACAGAATGAGCAGGGGATGGGCTTGCTTTAAAATGTCAATGCCAGGGCCACTTCCCTGGAGATTCTAATTCAGTGGGTACTATATATTTTTAACAGTTGCTTGGGGTGACACTCTCTGACTCAGTTTCCTCATTTCTAAAATGGAGGTAATAGTACTTCTCTCAGAGGGTCACTGTGTAGATTAAATGAGGTAATATATGTAGTGCTTATGACAAGAGTCTGGGAACATTCCACATACATTAGTATTTCAAAGATCTTTTCCTGAATGATCTGATAATTCATGTAGCCCAGTGATCCCCAAACTGTTCTGATAAACATCCTCCAGGAACCCTCTCCTAGGAAAACCTGACTGAATAGGTCTGTTCTGAGGCCCCAGTGTTTCTAACAAGCACTTCAGGTGATTTTTATTCTCAGAGAAGTTTAGAAAATACCGGGTACTATAACATAAAACAGATGGAGACCTTTATTAGCTTCCACCTCTCTAAACACATACTCCCACTCCCATGCTGTGCTTGGAGGTGTGCTACCTGAGTTGCAGGTGAAGGCTTGAGAGGAGGGGAGATGTGGTGATAGCAGTCGGGGGCCTGCCTGGCAGAGGGTTCATACTGGGGATCAGGCCTGATTAGCCCTGGCTCAGCTACCTGACATGTGTGTGACCTTGGGCAAGTTAATGAGCCTCTCTGGCTTGTTTCCTGTCATCACATCTGACCCTCCACTTGGGGACTTCTGTGAGGACTCACTGAGATCTCAAGGCCCAGTAGGTGCTGATTTTAATAGAGGGGAGGAAGTCCGATACGAAGTATTCATGAGGAAAGAGAGAGAGCAGGGTTTAGAGAGAGGCCTGAGGATGAAGGTGGGAGTTAGGTTTGGCACTAGAATTGAAGGCGCCTGGGAGGTGGTGGGGCTAGATGCCAGGGGCCAGCTGGCCTATTGTCTCCCTGAACTCTCTGGGCTGCCACAGACCTCGTGGCCTGAGGCTGGGCTGTGGGTGTTTATAGTAGCAGAACAAGTTCATAAAAGTAATAGTGTTTATTGGTGGCAGAGACCCTGTGATTGTTGGTGACCTTAAGGATGTTTGCATTCCTTGGGGTTCTGTTTCTGCTATAATGGAAAGGAGATTTGTCCATCTGGGGTAAGAGTAGGGATGAGTCCACTCTACCACCGGAAAACTTGGATAGTCTTCCTCTCCCAACTTCCCTCAGCCTTCCCCTCCCCTCTCCTCTAGGGGGTGGGTTACATGGGCTGTAGAAAAGTTGCTGCACTGTGAAGGAGGAGCCCAGAGGAGCTTCATCCATGGAGCATCACCTGGTAGGTGAAACACGCACAAGCGGGCTCTCCCAACTACAATGACACTCCCATTACCTGGGTTCCACTAAGTACTAGGTGCTGTGCTGAGCTCCACGTGCATCTGCTCACAGATTCCTGTGAGATATGCGCTACAAATCCACTTTACAGAGGGAAAACTGAGGCCCGAAGTCACAGAGCTGGTGCCGAGCAGTGAGGGGGATTAAGGCCCACAGCCATTACGTTGTCCGCTGCTGCATCTTGCAGGCTTTCCCCCGCTCGAGCCAAGCCTAAGACTCGGCCACGGCCAGCCCCGTGGGGCGGAGCTTCCCTGCTGCGCCCCTCCCACCTCCTCCGGAGACCTGGGTTCGTCGCTTGGGGGTGTGTGCGCGCACCTCTGGCTGGGCGAGGTAGGGCTGCCCAGTGGTTGCAAGCAGGGGCTCGGAGCCCCAACTCCGCTATTCCAGTGTGAGAGACCTAAGGGACGTGGTTTGCGATCTTTGAAAAGGGGGCAGTAAATACATTGACCTCAGCAGGTGGTTGTGAGGCTTCAACGAGTGCACGCTTGTCAGGCGCTTGGCACAGCCCTGGCAGGTTGCAGATGTCCTATCTTCGCGCAATACAGGGAGGGACAAAGCCCATCAACTCTCTAGCGGCCGCTCCGCCCTGGTCGGCAGGAGCGTCAGTTTTATGTGAAACCCCGTTCGCTGAGCTGCTTAACCCCGGCGGCTGTCATCAGAGCTGCCCCCGTGTCAACTCGCTCCAGCCTCGGTCCGGCCCCTGCTCCTATCCTTCCGCCGCGCGGGAGGCGCACAGCCCACCCTCAGGTTGGGGGTCCCCGTCCCTTCCTCCACGGCCATAGAAACCACTTTGCCAGCAAACTCCGGTGGCCGACGGGAGAGGGGCGGCGGGGACAAGGGGCTCTGGGTGAGGACCCCGCCGGCCAGCCCGCGCCTGCGGTCCCTCTCTGGCGGACGCTGGACGAAGGGGGCTCCGACCCTGCGAGCGCGGCTCCCCGGCCTCCCTCTCGTCCCCTGCGCGGGCCCCTCCGCCGCCCCCCTCACCGGGGCACGGCTGTCGCAGCAGCTGGACAACGGTGACATTGGTGAGGACGACGTCGCGTTTCGACATGGCCTCCTAAGGTTTCATGGCCCAGTAGCCCAGGGACTAGCCGCGATGTTACTGCGACGCGGGGCCGAGATGTTAGTGCGACGCGGGGCGCGGGGGCCAGCGGGGCGTGCGAGCTTCCTGCCGTGATGTCACAGTACCGTGAGGTCACAGAGGCGGTGGCTCCAAGAGCCCATCCCATCCCAGGGGAGGCGTGTGCCGTCCCTCCCCACGCTGTGCATTCTAAGACCTCCGCGGGCGACTAGAGTGGAATGCAACTTTTTACTCTGGTCCTCAACGCCCTTCCCTCTCTCCTTAGCGCACTGCCTCTGGGCTGTGCCTTGACACCTCCCCCGTACCCCCCAGTTACCCCAGCTGTTCCTTTATGCCTGGGAGCCCTGGCGGCCTCCTCTCAGCTGGCTGCTTCATGGTTTCCCTCAGGTGTTACCCTTTTTTAAAATTTTTTAAAAAATATGTTTTTATTGGTTTTAGAGAGAAAGGACGGAGAGAGAAAATATGGATCAGTTGCCTTGCACGCACCCCCCCCTGCCAGGGACCAAGCCCACTACCTGGGCATGTGCCCTGATGTGGAATGGAACTGGCCACCTTTTAGTGCACAGGCTGACACTCAACCAGCTGAGCCCCACCGTTCCAGGGCAGGTGTTACCCTTTAAAGAGATCCTCCTGATTCCCCGTCTGAAGTCCTCTCCTTTCTCAGCCACCACCTGCCATCAGCCTCACCACTGGATGTACTCACCTTTCAGGAAGCCTGTCTGACTTCCCATCCTGCGTTAGATGTTCAAATGTGCAAAACTACTCCAGGGTTACACTCTATTATTTTTATTCCCCTCACAGCATGTGTCTCTAAGAAATCATTTTGTTCATTTGTTGTCTTACCAATTGTCTGCCCACTAGACCAAGCTCTGGGAGAGCAGAGTGCTCATCTACCTCATCAGTTTTATACCTCATTGACTAGAGGAATGTTTGGCACTTAAAAGGTACCCACTCAATAAGTAATACCAGGATGAATGAATAAATGTCCCCTCCTCAGGTTTCTTCTGACCCCCAATCTTAAAGCTTCCTCCCAGCCATGCCCTCTCTCAGAACTCCTTTCCGTGGGGCTTCCACGCAGCCTGCCATGGTCTAGTTATGAGTTACTTGCTCAGTGTCTCTCCCACGAGGCATGGGGTCCCCTCTGTCTTCCAGCACCTGGAACTGTGCCTGGCACACAGCAAGCTTCCATATACATTTGGGAAAGACCAAATGCACAGGTGGCTCCCTCTAAAGCACCGAGGGTGGGGGCTTGCTCGTACACCTGTGACTCACAGGCAGGTACCTTCACCTGCAGGGCCAGTTGACACTCAGCTATGACCAAGACTTAGGGGTGTGGGGGTTTGGGCCAGGAAGGAGTCACCATCCCAGAGAAAGGTGTGGAAGCAAGAAGGGGCACAGTGACTGACATAACCTCTTCCCCAAACCTCCTTAGGAACTTAGTTTGCTAAAGCAACTGCCATGGGACAGGGCGAGGGTGAGGCCTTCCTGCTTGGATGGCCCCGGAGAGGTGGAACTGAAACTAAATTGGGTGTACATACAGAGAGGAAGATTTCAATCAACCTAGACCAAAAAAAGATAGTAATTAAACAAAGGGGGACAAACTTTACATGTATGATCAAGGGGGGTGGAAAGAGCATATAAATGAAACCAGGACAGAAAAGGGACCGATTTTGTCCAACTTTACAATAATAAATATGAAAAGCTCAATGAAATTAAAATATTTCTTAGAGGACATAAAGGATCAAAATTGATATGAAAAGAAATGGCAAATCTGAGTAGGCCAATAGCAAGAGACAGAGTGAAGGTCTATCCTCCCAAAGCCTGCTTCGGATTTTGATTTCATGGCAAGATCTGCCAGAGCATCAGGAACAAATGTTTGCCAGTCCAAAGGAAGTGTTGCAGATCCTAACCAGGGCTGGAGAGGCTCTGGGCAGGACAGATGCTCAGGGGCCCCATGGATTGGCAGGCACACTATGTGCACTTTCTTTTTTAAAATATATTTTTATTGATTTCAGAGAGAGGAAGGAAGAGAGAGAAATATCAATGATGAGAGAATCATTGATCGGCTGCCTCCTGCACGCCCCCTGCTGGAGATCGAGTCCGAAACCCAGGCATGTGCCCTGACCGGGAATCAAACCGTGATCTCCTGGGTCATAGGTCAGATGCCCAACCACTGAGTGAGCCACACCGCCTGGGTCACACTGTGTGTACTTTCATGGTAAACTTCTTGGGAGTGCTTTGGGGGAGCTGTGATGGCTGAGTGACTGAAAGCTAGTCCACTCACTCTAGGAAATCAGCACAGCCACGTTACCAAAACCAGTGGAGGATGGCAGGCCAATCTCACAGAGACAGATGCCAAAGTCCAGAACCAAATAGTGACCAATGGGAATGGGGCACTGAGGAGGGGGGACTGAGGCTGACGGAAGATGGTAGAGTGGGGCAGAGAGAGGGGTGGAAAGAGAAATGGAAAAACCCCACCTGTCAATCTCAGGGAGGATTAGGATTCTGGAGCTCCCCACCCACTAATCTCCTCGCATGGGAAACTCCCTCATTTAGGCACTGGACAGGGCAGAAAAGCCACGCCTGAGGTTGCCCAGGGACTTGGCTTTGTCCCTGGAGTGTGAAACTGGGAAACAGATTTGATGAGCTCAAGTATGGAGAGGTAGTACAATTAGTCACCCTCGATAGGCAGAGCACAGAGAAGGCAGAAGCTCCTGGGCCTCTGGGTCTGGGATGCCTGGTTCTGAGTAGAGCCAAGTGTCCAGGATCTGGGGTGGAACCCTGGGTCTGCCCAGGGGAGTGTGTAGAGCCAAGTGTCCAGGATCTGGGGTGGAACCCTGGATCTGCCCAGGGGAGTGGGCCTTGTCCTTGTTTGAGCAAAGCCTGAACACACGTGAAGATTCTCACCACACCTGGGCACCCACACACATAACTCTCTCACCCCCACTTGCTCACACCCTGCACATTCCTTCCTGCCTGGCCTTCCCACTAGCAATCCCACCTCCACCTCCTCTCTCATTCTCTCCCCTTGGCACCAAAACCCAAATATCTTTCACCCCTGCACCCAACTGTACCCACCCACTGGCTCTGGTCCTTCTGGTCTCTGCCTCCCTCTAAACTAGCTCCAGATAGACAATTCTGCCACAGATCTAACAACCATCACCTGCCTTTCCCCCGATGAAGCAAGCTCTCAACCGTTTCCCCCTCAACCCATGCTGTCATGTCAACACCTGGGCTTCAGGTTAGAACTTATGAGTTTCCAGGGGGAGGAGATCAGGAAGAATGAGCTCCTGGCCCCCAGCCCAGGTTCTGGCTGACAGTCTCCTGCTGCTCTGGGTCTTCAGCCCCTCCCCGTGGCTGCCTCAACCGGCTTTTCAGGAGACACTGCGTCCTGTCCCAGCTCATGGCAATCAGCCCCCTGCCCTTGCCCAAGGGCTGGGAGGCAGGAGCCTAGGGTTCTGTGATGAGAATGTAACCTGGCTCCAAAATCTGCAACCATCCCCCCTCCTCGGCCCCAAAGGACCCTTGGCTGCTCTGAGGACCTAGGCACCCTTCCCCCAGCACCCTCTGAGACTCAGGCTCAGCCCCAGCCTTTCTTACCTTGGCTTCTTCTAATCCATCCATTTGTTCAACCTATAAATATTTACTGAACTCCAGGCAGTGTTCTAGAAGTTGGGGATATGGCAGTAACCAACACAGACAAAGGCCCTGTCCTCTAGATGTTTACAATCTGATAGGTGAGACAGACAATAAAAAAGGAAATTTTGGATCGTAGTAAGTGCTATAAAACCCAAAGGATGATGTTACAGAGTATAACTGCAGGATGGCCAGGGAAGGTTTTTTGAGAAGGTGAAATCTGAGCCAAAAACAGAATGAGGAGGAGCCTGCCATATGGAGATCTGAGTTGTGCGTACCAGAGAGAACAGCATGTGCAAAGGCCACGAGGCAGGAATGAGCTTGGTGTGTTTAAGGGCCAGGGGAAGTCCTGTGTGGCTGGAACATAGCGTGTGTGTGTTGTGGGGGGGTCAACAAAAACAATAAGAATTATTCCCTCGACTTCCTGAGAGTGTGCCCCTCCCCCTGACTGCACCTTCCATCTTTCTAGAATCTCAGTGCCGGGAAGCTGGATCCTGGATCCCCTGAGAGGAGTGAAGATGCTGAGGAACCATGGGTGGGGGATGATTGAAGGTGGGGTTGGGAGAGAGGAGGCCTGGCCAGTGGGTGAGGAATGAAGCGAGGAGGTAGGTGGAAGGGCAGACACCTAGGCTCTGGGGTGGAGGGCCAGAGCTGGGCAAGGAGCAAAGATGCCATGTGAGTGTTCTCCACTCATGACTCACCCTCTCTTCCTCCTCCTCTTCATTGCTCAACCTCAAATCTTCCTGGGAAATACCTCCTTGACTGGGGACCGAGTCAGTGCCTCTCGGGGGTAGCTGAGTCATGAGGGGTGGAGAAGAGGGAGCAGGCAGAGGATAAATAGCAGCTTGGCTCACTGGCTCCTCTCCGCATCCTCCCCACCCTCCCAACAGTATGCATCTTGCCAGCGTGGTCAGTTCCTGCTCCCTCCTACTGCTGTTGGGGGCCCTGCCTGGATGGGCGGCCAGCGATGACCCCCTTGAGAAGGTCATTGAAGGGATCAACAGAGGGCTGAGCAATGCAGAGAGAGAGGTGGGCAAGGCCCTGGAAGGCATCAATAACGGAATCACTCAAGCTGGAAGGGAAGTGGAAAAAGTTTTTAATGGACTGAGCAGCATGGGGAACCAGGCCGGCAAGGAGCTGGAAAAGGGGCTCAACCACGGCTTGGACAAGGTATCCCATGGGATCAACAGTGGCGCCGGACAAGCAGGAAAGGAAGCAGAGAAGCTAATCCATGGGGTCAACAACGCTGCTGGACAGGTTGGGAAGGAGGCAGACAAAGTGATTCAGGGGGCCCATCATGGGATCAACCAGGCGGGAAGTGAGGCAGGGAGGTTTGGCCAGGGGATCCACCATGCTGCCGGGCAGGCTGGGAGTGAGGCAGGAAGGTTTGGCCAGGGGATCCACCATGCTGCCGGGCAGGCTGGGAGTGAGGCAGGAAGGTTTGGCCAGGGGATCCACCATGCTGCCGGGCAGGCTGGGAGTGAGGCAGGGAGGTTTGGCCAGGGGATCCACCATGCTGCTGGGCAGGCTGGGAACGAGGCAGGGAGGTTTGGCCAGGGGATCCACCATGGGATTGATGAGGCCTGGAAGGAGGCTGAGAAGTTTGGTCATGGGATCCACCATGCTGCAGGGCAGGCAGGGAACGAGGCAGAGAAGTTTGGCCACGGGGTTCATCATGGGATTAATGAGGCCTGGAAGGAGGCTGAGAAGTTTGGTGAGGGGGTCCACCATGCTGCTGGGCAGGCTGGGAAAGATGGAGGAAAAATAGTCCAAGGGGTCCATCATGGAGTTAACCAGGCTGGGAAGGATGTGGAGCGGCTTGGCCAGGATGTTTATTATGCCTCAGGACAGGCTGGAAAAGAGGGAGACAAAATAGTCCAAGGTGTCCATCCTGGGGTCAACCAGGCTGGGAAGGAGGCAGAGCAGTTTGGCCAAGGGGTCCACCATGGGGTTAATGAGGCCTGGAAGGAGGCAGAGAAGTTTGGTCAGGGTGTCCACCATGCTGCTGGGCAGGCCGGGAATGAGGCAGAGAAGTTTGGCCAGGGGATTCACCATGGGATTGATGAGGCCTGGAAGGAGGCTGAGAAGTTTGGTCAGGGGGTCCACCATGCTGCAGGGCAGGCTGGGAAGGAGGGGGACAGAGTGATCCCAGGGGTCCACAATGGAGTCAACCAGGCTGGGAAGCCTGTGGAGCATTTTGGCCAGGGAGTTCACCATGCCGTTGAACAGGCCGGAAAGGAGGCAGACAAAGTAGTCCAAGGGATCCACGATGGGGTCAACCAGGCCGGGAAGGAGGCAGAGAAATTTGGCCAAGGGGTCAACCACGCTGCTGGCCAGGCTGGAAAGGAAGCGGAGAAACTTGGCCAAGGTGTCCACCATGCTGCTGGCCAGGCCGGGAAGGAGGTGGACAGGTTGCAGCAGAATGTTCATTATGGGGTCAACCAGGACGGCAAGGAGGCCAACCAGCTGCTGAATGTAGGTGAACAGGGGTGGGGAAGTGGGGAGAAGGGGGCTGGGGGAGGGAGAGGGTAAACCCTTGAGACATTTGGGGAGCCCAGGTAGCCCTCACGTGGTGAAAGAAGCTTAGGCAGCTATATGACCGTGTCCTCCTTCCTCTCCTTTACAAAGGAGCTGCTGGTCAGCTGGTCAGCTGGACCAAGCCATCCTATCTGCAAAGCCTTATGCCAGACAGTATGAATAGGACCCAGCCCCACCGTCAGGGAGCTGCCCTCCTAGTTAAGGAGGTCTGGAGGGAGGAACATGAAGCCTCTCCTGGGGAACAGGAAACAATTACTGAGCCAAGATCTAGTACAGTGGGAGCAGAAAGAGAACATGCAGAACATCAGAGTGTGAGCATGAGCAATAGCTTTGGAGATAAGCTCTTTTCTATTTAATTTTCATAATGAGCCTTTGAGGTAGTGAGGGCGAGGAGGCTGACCTGACTCTGATTTTCATATAAGGAAACGAGCTCAGGGAGCTTTAAGGGGATTTGCTAGGGCCGTGTGGCTAGCACACATCTTCGGCATATCACAGATCCGGGGTCTTCCTCTTCCTCCACGCTGCCCCATCAGAGCAGGTCTCCAGGAGGATTTCTGATCCCCATTTATGTAGAGGGAACAGAGACTGGAGGACGGGAGAGGCAAGCGGCACCACACACAGCCGAACAGGCACCAAGGAGGGGACTTGGCAATAAAAGGCTGGCTCCCGCCTGCCTCAATTCTCCACTCTCCAATCTGTCAGGAGTCTTTGGGCAGCATCTTGAGGACTGGCCCAGGCCTCAAAGCCCATGGCCACACTGACTGCCACGCAGGGAGCCAGGCAGGTGGGCGGGAAGGAGGGGACTATGTAGAAAGCGTGCAGGGTAGGGGAAAGGGCTCTGGGATAGACCGCAGCTCTCACCATGTAGAGGCCAGGAGAGGGAGGTTGGTGATAAGACTCCAGGCCCGCGGCAGCAGCAGGGTGGCGCTGCTGAGTGTCTGGGGATAGGATTAAAGTCAGGGATCAACCCGAGTTAGGGATCAGGCTCAAGTGTGTGTAAAAGGGGTAGACATGAGGTCAGGGCTGAGGGGGAGAGTTGAGGTCAGGGCCGGTATTTGCACGGGTCCCCTGGGTTCCCTTTCTAGTCAGGCCCCTTCTCAGTGACTGAGAGCATGTCATTAACTGAAATGAAAGGGTATTAGGGGAAGACCAGGCAGTAGGAGCAGATATCCTTGCTGGCTTTTCTTCCCACCTCCCACAGAATTACCACGGCAACATGACCTTTGGGTTTTCTTCTGGACAGTGAGGGGGTAGGATGTTAGTCACCCTAGGGGGTCGCAGGTAACTAGGGAAAAAGAACTTGGGAGACCCTCAGGTCTGAGGGGTCGTAATGATGGTCTGGGCTTTGTCCACAGGGCGGTCGCCCAGGCGTATCCACCGGCCATCACGGAGGGGGCGCAACCACTACCTTAACATCTGGAGTAAGTCTCAGGAGCAAAGCGTGGACTCGGGGTGGGGCGCGGAGGCCCTCCTAGGACGGTGGTGGGGTGGGTGCTGGGCACTGACTGTCTTGTCCTTGAATTCCAGGCTTCGGTCAACAAGCCCTTCATCAGCTTTCCAGCTCTGTGGAGGGTGAGTGCCCGCAGTCTCAGATTCCTGCCCTAGTCTTGGGAGATCCTCGTGCACCGCCCTCCCCGGTGCTTAGTCTCGGTCAGCTTCCCTGTGGACAGACTCTCAGCCTTTCGGCGACCAGCCGGCCCATTTCCCAGCTCTGCTTGGCCCTCTCTTCACCTGCTCCGTGCCCTTCGCATCCTGCCTTCATCTTCTGGGTGCTTTCCATTCCCACTGAAGCAAACACAAGCTGGCAGCGCCCCCTCCATGTGCCCACTGTCCCTCCTCATTTCCCCTGTGACTCCCTCCCGCCCTCAGCCCACTGTGAACACCCCTGCGGTGGGCTCCCAGCAATATGCTGGGCGGCAGGAACCTGTAGCCCCGTCCTCTTCCTGACTGAGCACCTCCCCCCTCGTAGTATAAAGGCTCCTGTGGGGTCCTGGTCCAAAGTAAAGCCCTAGCTCTACTCTTTGGACTGAGTACCTCAGCTGCCCGACGCTGGGGCAGAAGGAGAAGGGGTGTAACAGCTCTTTAGACTGCTCCTGGAACCCAAAGGCACACCTTGTTTATTCCACCCCTGGGCTATGGGGGTGGCAGGGGATTCTCTGAGGCAAAGCAGACAAGGCTTCTCTGTTCCTACAGAGCTCCTCCCCCCCCACCTCTGCCTGGGGGTACTGGCTCCTTGTTCTTTCTCACTCTAGTTTCTACCTTCCTTAAGATATTCTCCAGGACACAGGCAATTCCCAGACCAATATAGCCAGTCTCTCTCTCATTTCTCTGGGGGGAGGTGTGGGGGGGGGAGAGGGGGATGTTAGGGCTAAGATCTCGGTGCCCTCTTGACTGCACACCCTGCACTCACTCCCCATCTCCTCTCTTCCAGAGCATCACCAACATCATTCCTTAAACTGATGCACTGGCCTTGCTGAGCAGACTGGCTTTCTGGTTGTCATATCAGCTGAAATGACTTGGAGGACATGGGGATGGGGGGGTGGGAGGGGGGAGGGTTGTAGGTTTCAGGAGTCTTTTAAGGGAACTGTATTGAGATTTGTGAATAAATGTGACACAACATACTCTCACCATGGTCCGCATGTTCCCTAAGGAAAGGTGTGAGGGGGAGGCTTGTCTTTTCTTGCGTCTTTGCTGGAGGGTGGGCTGGAGGTTTCAGGCTGGTCAGATCTAAAGGTGGTGACAGGGACAAACCAAGTTTCATTGGTGTGAAGGGTCGTGGTCAGCGCTGGGAGGAGCATCATGAAGGGAAAGCCACTTCAGGCCAGGGTGGGGGCAAAACACCAGGGGAGAGATGGCAGGAACCGCCTCATAGCATCATCATTCGGGGCGTTGCACCATAGGAATAACAATGAACTACTTGGACTTGTTCCGCAATTTGGGCCTGCAGGCTCGCTGACGGGGGCTTTTCGCTCATGGCATCGCTGAAGCCTCCCAACCACGCAGTTAGGTAAGACTGATTGCCCCATTTTATTGAGAAGCATGTAGAAGCTCACACAGGTTAAGAAACATCACCAAGGTCATATAGCTGGTATTTGGAGGGAGAAACAGCCTCAGAGCCGCAAGGGGTGTTCTGGAAACAAAGAGGTCTTTCCTTGGTTGGCGTCGGTAGCTGTGGGAATTGGTGAATAAGAGAGGAGAGAGGCACCTTCGAGACCCTCTCTCGGGGAGGAAGACCGAAGGCACACCGATGACGGGAGAGAGCTTCACGAAGACAGGAATGGTGACTCGGGAGGCCCAGCTTTCAGATCTGTGGATGACTCAAAGCCCGTGGAACTGTCATAGCAACTACTGTACACTGAGCTCTTGCAAGGTTCCAGGTCCCCTGTGAAGAGCTGTTCATGCTCTGTAGCCTTTTAAACCTCCCCCAACCCAAAGGCAGAAGTCCTCTTATGATCCCCATTGTATGGATAAGGAAACTGAGGCTCAGAGGGGCCCATGAGAAAGCAGCAGGACTTTCTATTGCCAGAACCTGCTGGGAGACCTGCATTCCCATCAGGATCGTGTGTCTGTAGGCAGCTTACTTCCCCTCTAGGGGCCAGAGTTTCCTCCTATATAAAGCAGGATGCATGTCGGCAGGGGAGGACTATAAACATTGCTTCCAGCTTCAAAATTCCCTCATTCGTGGGACCAAAAAAGAGACAGTGTTCTTGCCCTCAGGGAATTTACAGGCTTCCTGAGGAGACAAGGCATATACACATAACATGAAAGCAAATACAAGGCAATGCATCAGTAAGAACTAAATGACACACCAGGGAGGGTGTGCACGAGAAAGGTGATGTTCCTGACACTTTATATTCATTGCATCTCCCCTTATAGAATATCATTGTTTTTATCACTTATGTTCCTTCACTCCCCATGCAATATTTTATTTTGAAAAGATTTCAACCTTAGCACAAAGATGAACTTTAGAGTGGATACCTGCATACCCACTATTTAGAGTCTACCACTAACATTTTACTCTGCTTGGTTTATCACACATCCATCCATCACACATCTCTACATCTAGCCATATATCAATACATTATTATGTATTTCAAAGTAAATTTCAGACGTCTATTTCCTGCATTTTAAAAAATATATCTTTATTGATTTCAGAGAGAGGAAGGGAGAGGGAGAGAGAGAGAGAAACATCAATGATGAGAGAGTCATTGATCGGCTGCCTCCTGCACGCCCCTGACAGGGGATCGAGCCCACAACCCGGGCCTGTGCCCTGACCGGGAATTGAACCTCGATCTCCTGGATCCTAGGTTGATGCTCACCCGCTGAGCCACACCCGGCCAGACTTTTTCCTGCATTTTTAGTAAAGAAGCATTCATTCATATAGCACACGTTACTGCAAGTCCACTCTGCTGGACGTCGTATCATATGGACTGGAGGACTCCCTTCTGAAAAGGGGATGTATGCACATTTTCCTGCTGGATTTGTTTGCCCAAGAGCTATGGGATAAGTCATTGTGTTACGTACTGGGAGTCAACCCTGGGAGGCTTCTGGAAAGGACCTTAGCCGGTTTCGAAGAGTAAAAGAGGCACAGCACGTTCTTGCCTCGAGGCCCTGTGTGCTGTTCCCTCTGCTAGAAATATTCTCTGTACCTCCCCTTGTTTACTAAAGTATAGTTGACCGTTTGCAACAGCATGGGTGGACCTACGCGGTGTTATGCTAAGCGAAATAAGTCAGAGAAAAACAAATACCGTATGATTTCACTACATACGGAATCTAAAAAGCAAAATGAATGAGCCAAACAAACGCACATAGATACAAAGAACAAACTGATAGTTGCGAGGGGGTGGGGTGGGAGCATAGGGTGAAAAAGGTGAAGGGGAATTAGAGGAACAAACCTCCACGTCCCTTTTGTCTCCCAGGTTGGCTCCTCGCCCTGCAGGTCTCAGCTACCTTGACCACCCAGTGAACAAAGGGCCACCTTTGTTATTTTTCCCCGTGGCGCACTGATTTTTTTCTTCATAGCCCTTATGACAATTTGTAGTTATATATTTACTTGTTTCCTGTCCAGTTTCCCCCTAGACTAAGAGGTCCAAAGGGAGAGGTCAAGGCTAGGTACCAACAGCTGGCAACTGGTAGAGGGAGGCTTGAGACGCCTTGGCAAGGGCCGTGGAGTAAGTGTCGGCAAGAATGGGCCCTGAGACCAGAGGCGGGGCCAGGCCAGGGAGTAACAAAGACGGGAGGGCCCAGTTTCTGCAGATGGGGAAGAGCTGGGAGAGGAATTTGGGCGGGACGGCACAGCCATCTTTATTGGGCACTTACAGACATGATTCACGCCATCCTCACAACCTCCCCATGAGGCAAGTACCTGATTACCCCTCTTACAGATGATAAAGTTGAGGTTCAGGGAAGGGAGCGAGTTGCCTGAGGCCACCCAGCTAGTAGTAAGTGGTGACAGCCGGGCTCTATCGAAGACCACTTCCCTGCTGGTGATGTCTGCTAGTGAGGTGACATGCTTCCCTGGGACCCGTGGGGAGCGGGCTGCTTCAAAGTAAGTCCTCTTTAAAAATACGTTTCTACATTTGGCCCTTTCAGGAGGTGCCTGTGTATGCCTCAAAGTGAAACGACTGCCGAGAAAGCATTCCAACAGCATTAACATGCCCAACACTAGCAAGAACACACATCGAGTGCTCCTGTGCGCCAGGCACTGCTCTAAGCTCTTTGCATTATTACCTCATTTAACCCTCACATTCACCCCTCTTACAGATAAGGAAACTGCCGTACAGATGGATTAGTACATGGCTAGTTAGTGGTGAGCTAGGATTTCAGCCTAGACTCCAGGACAGGCACTGTGGAAGGGGTGAGCCAGTAGATGCTAGTTTGAGGTCCAGGACCCCATGGGAGGGAGCAGAGACACTGCCCAGACCCAAGGCCCCATCACTTCTCTACACTTGAGTCTAACTTCCATACCCACCCCCACCGAGCCTCCTCCCTGATCTCTGTGCTCCCCTCTCCCCACAACAGCCTGTTCCCCAGGGGAACCCTGGTAAGAACCAAGTCAGATCACAGCCTTCCTCAGATCTAAGCCCTCGGCTGGTTCCACCTCATTCAGAGTAAAAGTCAAAGTCTTCATAATGGTTACCTCTTTACAAAATATATGAAGAACTCATACAACTCAACACCAAACAAACAAGCAATCCAATTAAAAAATGAGCAGAGGACCTGAACAGACACCTCTCCCAAGAAGACGTACAAATGACCAACAGATATATAAAAAGATGTTCAGTTTCACAAGCTATTAGGAAAATGCAAATCAAAACTACTATGAGATACCACCTCACACCTGTTAGAGTGGCTATTATCAATGAGACAAGTAATAACAAGTGTTGGAGAGGCTGTGGGAGAAAGGAGCCCTCATTCACTGCTGCTGGGAATGGAGACTGGTATAGCCACTATGGAAACCAGTATGGCCGTTCCTCAAAAAATTAAGAATAGAGTTATCATATGACCCAGTAATCCCTCCTCTGGGTATCAACCCAAAAAGCTCAAAAACATTTATTTGCAAAATATATGCACCCCTATGTTCATTGCAGCATCATTCACGGTGGCCAAGACATGGAAACACCAAAGTGTCCTTCGATAGAGGACTGGGTAAAGAAGATGTGGGACACATGCACAGTGGAATACTACTCAGCCATACAAAAGATGAAATACTAACGTTTGTGACAACATGGATGGACCTTGAGAATATCATGCTAAGCAAAATAAGTCAGTCAGAAAAAGCTAAGAACCATATGATTTCACTCATGTGTGGGAGATAAAACTGAAACTCATAGACACAGACACCAGTATGGTGGTTACCAGAGGGAAGAGGGTGGGAGTGGTAAAGGCTAAAGGGGGTCAAATGTATGGTGACAGAAGATGGCTTGACTTTGGGTATTGGGCACACAATGCAATATACAGATGATGTATCATAGAAATGTACCCTTGAAACCTATATGACCCTATTAACCAATGTCACCCCAATAAATTTAATTAAAAAAATGGTTACCTCTTTGTTTTCAACTCCTCCCATCTCCCCCTGCTCCAGCCTCTGAGCCTTTGCTATCCCCAGATAGCCTCAGGGCTCAGTCTCTCACTTCCTTTGGGTCTCAGTTCATAGGTCACATGTCAAAGAGCCCTTTCCTGACTACTCTATTTAAAACACCCACTCTGTCTTCTCTGTTCCCTCACTCTACTGGGTTTTTCTTTTTTTTCTTTTTAAAATTTTATTATTTTTAAAAATATGTATCTTTATTGATTTTAGAGAGAGGAAAAGAGAGGAACAGAGAGATAGAGACATCAATGATGAGAGAGTCATTGATCGGCTGCCTCCTGCATGCCCCCAACTGGGGATCGAGCCCGCAACCCGGGGTTTTTCTTTATAGTGCTCAGCACTGCCCGACATGTTTATTGTCCAACTGCCCCCACAGTGAATGTGAGCTCCCTAAGGAAGGAGATTTTGATGATCTTGTTTCATGTGGTATCCCCTGTGCCTGGAATAGGCGTGGCACAGGGTAGGCACTCAATAAATATTTGTTGAATGAATAAAGTAGTGAATGGGAGAAAAGCTGAAATCCGAGGGTCTTAGACATGACGTGGGTATGTCAGATTTGTGGGTGCATTTGTGGGTGCAAAACAAGGGATGCATGGTGACATAGGGAAAAAGCTGGAGTCAGCTAGCCTTTGGTCAAATCCTGCCAACTCCATTTTACCATAGTCTTTTCACATGTGGTCCTGTGTATGTGTTTACACTCTAGGCCTCAGTTACCTCAACTGTAAAATGGGAACAATATCTCCCTCGTGAGGTTACAGTGAGGGCTAAATGAGACCATGCACGGGAAAGCACCCTGGCTCCTGTCAGGTGGGTGTAGAAGAACTATGCCTTACGGCTGCTTTGAGGTGACCCCTCAAGTCCAGAGATGTCTGGGGGCAGTTTTTCTCAGAGGTAGAACATGAGCCTGTGGGTGGCAGGGGAAATGTAGGTGGTCTGTGATCACCCTGAGCCACCAGTGAGAAACTTCTCCATTGTCTTTGAAGCTTTCTGATTATGATAAAGGGGACGACTCGATTTCTGTGCCCGTGTGCCTTAAACAGCTCGCTCACACTTGCCAACCTCCCTTTCTCACAAAGAGGATGGAGGAACTGCAGCCATCTATAATGAATACCACTGTTTGCTTCTCACTATGTTTTTCTGGTACTTTCTATCTGTGGGCAAGTGATTCTGGCTTTCCACTTCTAGCAGCAATATAAAATATTCTCTTAAAATATGTTAAGAAAGTTAGCCAGCTTAAAGAAAAACAGAGTCATAGAGAAGGGAGAGGGCATGTGTGTGCTGTTGTGAAGGTGGCGTCCCACAAGGAAGCTGTGGGCAGGAGTCTGAGTCAGTGGGCGCTGTCCTGTGGAGGTGGGAGGCAGCAGTCTCCATCCCCAAGCCTGGAGCCTCAGTTTACTGCTGCTCCCCACTCCCCACAAGGTGCCAGGGCAAAACCCAACCCGAGTTGATCGGGGGGCTTTGAAAAGCAGGAGGAGGCCTGAGACACAGAGGTGACAGAAAACGTTGGGGGTTGGGGTGGGCTGGGCTTGGGCTTTGGCCCTACCACACATTCACATGTCCTCTCGGAACCCCAAGTTCTCCATCTCTAAATGGGGTAACAGTAAGACCGACCTCCAGGGTTGTCTGAGCCTTAAGATGCTTAGTCCAGGGCTGGACACATAGAAAGCCCCTGGCAGACTGGAGCTGCCATCATCACTATTGTTATTACCACCACCGTTTATTATCATCATTAAAGAGCCAGAGATGGGATAACAGGGAGGCAGGAGCTGCTGAGGACAGACAGGGATTGTTTTTACACCGTAAGAGGTGTTGAATGTTACAGGTTGGGGTGTGGGTGCTGGGGTGGAGAGAGAGACTGACTGTGAGGCGTTGAGAAAGGCACATGGAAACTGGCCCCTCCTAGCTGGGCGATGAATCCTGATGATACGAGACAGGGGCAAGTGGGAGGGCTGGGGCTCCTGGGAGTACAGAGGCAGCCATGCTTGCTAAACAGGGATGGGACCTGGGGAGGATGCCCGAGTCCTGCACCCTGAGCTGGGACCCTGGAGAGCAGAGAGCGTCATGCTGCTGACCCAAGACTCCTACCCTTGTGCTCACCCCTTCTCCCTTGCTAATGCCATCCTGGCCCCTGGGGGAGGTTAGGGGGCGGGTGGGGTGAGCTGGTGCAGCCCTAGCTCTCCCAGGAGGCCATGAACTCACACTCATGTCCCTTCCATGACAGGTAAACAGGATGGGTGCCTGGGTCAGCGGCTCCCTCCCAAGGTCTTTCCCTCCCACTCATTCCCTGGGGGTGGCCGGCCCGCCCAGCTCCCCTGCTCCACACCCAGCTTTCTCAGCCAAGAGCCACCAGGATGCTAACTGAGACACCCTGATGACCACCCTCAGGGTCGTGGCCACTTCCTTCCTGGAAGCCTGGGGTCCCTACTGAGACCCAAGGCCAGTCTCATAGCTCCCTGGCCCTCTGTGGAGGGGGGTGAGGGCAGTCACCTTTAGGTGGCAGCATGGGAGAGCAGAGAGATGGGAGTGGCCAGGGCCAACTGAAACTCAGCGAAGGGCCAAGGACAGGCACCTGACTGCCATTCCGATGCCCCCTATCTTGGCTGGCTTACACCTAGGCTGGGTCCTGTTCCTCTGAGTTCCCCACCTTGCCCCACTGGTGGGGCCCGGCCGGTGGTTCCCCTCCACCTACCACCTCTAGGAGACACCAACAGACGATCTCCTCAGATGCCCCCATCCCCACCCTGCGCCCCAAATTCCTGGGGTTGGGTAACTGGGACACTTTTGCAGCCATCTCATTCCATTTCTGCCTCCCTCCCTGATGCATGGGCCCTCTCTGTTTCAACACAGACTCTCAGACACAATTACAGCTCATTACCCTATCGCTGGCTGGCCCTGAGTCACTGGGAGGAGGGACTCCAGGCCGCCCAGCCCTGTCACCTTCTCCCAAGCTACAGTATAAGGAGTAGTGACAGGGAAGAGAACCCTGGGAAGGCAGGGGAGTCTGGGAAAGGAGAGAGAAGGCTGCAGACCTAGGAGGAGGGAAAAGGAGAAGTCAGAAGGAAGAAGAGATCGGAGGGGGCACAGCCTCAGAGGAAGAGAAAGGGCCAGGAGGAGGCTTGGGGGGGGAGACACTCAGGGGAGAGGAGGAGCCAGGCAGAGATGAAGTTCCAGGGGGCCCTGGCCTGCCTCCTACTGGCCCTGTACCTGGCCGGTGGGGAGGCTGGCCCATTGCTAAACGGAGGGGCAGGCGCTGCGGCAGATATTGGAGAAGCCATTGGACGCGGGGTGGGAGATGCCATTAGTCACGGAATCGACAAGGCCATCAGCCAAGGGGCCAGAGAGGCGGGCAACCCTGGAATCAGGGAGGCCATGGGCCCGGGGATGGGTGATGCCTTCGACCATAGGGTTGGGGAGGCCATCCACCGGGGGGCTGAGGAAGCAGCCCATGCTCTTGGAAACACTGGGAGTGAGGCTGGCAGACAGGCTGAGAATATTATTCGACATGGAATAGATGGTGCGCACAGCTCCTGGCAGGGGATGCCTGGCAGCAACGGTGCTTGGGTGAGTGGCTGGAAGGGAGCTGGGAGTGGGGATGGGAGACTGCGGGCAGCTGGGCTGAGAATCTTGGGAATCAGTTGAAGGGATGGAGTCTCTTATTTGTGGCTGTCTGGGGCGGTGTCCTTCCATGTTATGCACCCTTCCTCTGCCACCTTGGGGTCTCTCCTGCCTCCCCCATGCCCTGCTCTGGCTCCTCTCTGTCTTAGTTGCTCTGCCCACCCTGCCTCATCACAGGGTGATAAGGTCACGCACACTAAGTGCACGCATGTTATCTTTGCAGGGAACCAATGGGCAGCCTCCATCTGGAGGCCACGGCGTCTTTGTTTCTCAGGGTGGCCACGGAGCCCACATCCAGGGCAATCCTGAAGGTCTAGGGACTCCCTGGAACCATGGATACCCTGGAGGCCCAGGCGGCAGCTTGGGGACCAACTCTCAGGGGAGCTCCTGGGGCCAAGGAGGCAGTGGAGGGCCATACAACCCGGGGACCAACGCTCAGGTAAAGGAAGCTGCCCAGCCCTGATCCTGCGACCTCCCTCCCCTCCAGCCACACTCTCCACGCCTCCCCTATCCTTCGGCCCCATACTCAGTCTCACCCTCCCTGCAGGGAGCTGTGGCCCAACCCGGTTATGGCTCAGTGAGGGGCAATGGCAACCCAAATGTCGAGGTAAGAGGACAGCCGGGGAAGAAGAGGGTGTCGGGGTGCAGGGTGCATGTGACTGAAAGTAGGAGAGACAAAGAGGGACCGAGTTGGGGAGGCAGGGCTTAAGGGGACGCTTGGCCAGGAAGAGAGGGGCGGGGGAGGAGGCCAGGGAGAGCAGGATGTGAATGACTGGGGACGCGGGAGGCCTGGGAAAGAGAGCCCAGCCCTGAGGAGAGCCCCGCGTGGCGATGGCCCAGCTGCCCTCTCAACGCTCCCGGCCCCTTTCCTCTGCAGTGCACCAACCCGCCCCCCTCTGGCTCTGGTGGAAGCTACAGCAGCTCTTGGGTAAGACCATGGGCCACCCGAGGCGCCTGGCACAGGGAGCAGACAGATCTGCCCCCTAGGGCTGGGCAGGGACGCGCCTGGAGAGAGGGGAAGGGGTCAGGGCAAAGCAGTCGTCGTGTTCTCTTCTTTAGTCCTGCTTTGGTCCCTCAGGGAAACAGCGGCAACGGTGGCGGTGGCAGTGGCGGTGGCAGTGGCAGCGGCAACAGTGGCAGCAACGGCAGTGGCGGCAGTGGCAGCGGCAGTGGAGGCAGTGGCGGTGGCAGCAGCGGCGGCGGCGGCGGCAGTGACCACTATGGCGGTGGCAGTGGCAGCAGTGGCGGCGGCAGTGGCAGCAGTGGCGGCGGCAGTGGCAGCAGTGGCGGTGGCAGTGGCGGTGGCAGTGGCAGCAGCGGTGGCGGCAGTTCTGGGGGCAGCTGGGTGAGTTCTGCTCCTCGGCTGAAGGCAGAGATGGGGCTGAGGCCCTGGTGGCCCCGGGCGAGGCGATGCACTCCAGGGTCTTCCTGAGTGCTGCCAGCCCTGGGGAGGTGGCATCACTGGCAGGTGGCACCCTGTGGCTCCTTCAGCTTCTGTTCCCTACCTCCCCAGCCCCCCCAAGCAGGGTTCCTTAGATATGCGCCCCGACTTTCCAGAAGGGGTGCCCTCCCTAATTCTGCTCCCCCCAGCCCTGCTCCCTGCTCCCTGCCCCCTCCGCGGTGGGGGGATTTTCTGTCCCATCTGACCCCCATTCCTGCAGTCGGGGCGCTTGGCAAATCTGACAGCAGCTGGGGGTGATGAATGGAAGAGAGGTGGGCGCGGAAAGGCACAGCGCTGCTTAGGGAGGCTCCAGGGAGTCTGGGACAAGCGCGCACACGTGGGGACTGAGGGACCTTGACAGCTGTGGTGCAGACTAACTCGTACAGATGCTGCACACGCGTCCCCTCCCCGTGGGTGAAGGGGCCAGGAAGGGGCCGCAACCTGGCAGCTGGATTGGGGGAGGTGCCTGAGAGGGGACCTGCAGAGAGACAGCACTGCTGGCCTCCTTGGGAGTCAGGGAAAGGTGTCAGGCAAGAGGAAGGAAGCGACGAGAACGAGCAGATCAATAAGCTGCTTTAACTTACTGCCCCTTGTACCACCGGCTTTTACTCCATCTAAGGGCAACCGTTAGGCAATTCTAGAAATTTGGATCAGGCTCCCTTCCAGTGACCCTTTCCCTTTTCTAGGTTCCAGGAGAGGGCGAGGGGAGAGGAGGGACAAGGGCAGGTGTCAGGGGGCTTGTGTGCAGTTAGGCTGCAGAGGCCTGGCCACCCCCCGCACGTGCTGGGAAGTGGGGAGCAGCAGCTCAGAATCCCCCAGTTGTCCCACCTTCCCTAGCACACGTGGCCACGCCTGGCCTTCCCTGTGCTCTGAGTAGCTTCCCTCAGTGACCGACTGGCTGAGGACTGGCGGTGTGGAGGTTGGGGCGGGGGTAGGTGGCTGGGAATTGTTTGGTCCCTTCGGTCCTTTTAAGACACCGGCTGGCTCCTGCTTTCCCTTCTAGGGAAACAATGCTGGCTCTTCCTCGGGAAGCAGCGGAGGAGGCGGTGGAGGGAGCAAACCCGGGGTGAGTGTCTGGTGTTCACACCTGCACGGTGGCCCTGATCCCAGGGAAGGAAAAGGGGAGGCCCCTCGGGTGACGGGAGGGAGCCAGCTGGGCTGCTGGTGTTGGTGATGGGAGTGACAGCTGGGCTGGCCTGGCTTAGCTTCAGGGTTAAAGAGCTGCAACTTGAGGGCTGGAACTGGAGTCTGGGGAGGGACAGAGAGCAATCTGCTTTCTCTTTCCCACAGTGTGACAACCCAGGAAATGAAGTCCGGGTGTCCGGAGGGTCTGGGGGTCAGGTGAGAGCCAAACTTGTGACCACACTTCATCACTGTGCCTCGACCTCGTTCCTTTAACTCAGCTCTGTCCAGCCGCCCTCCTACTGCTAATCTCCACCCCAGCCCCATCTGTGGGGAATTTCAGTTTAGGGGAAGAGACCAAGAGCATAAAATTACTAACAATCTCCAAAGGAGTAATGAATCCTTAGGTGGCATACCCCACAGATGGGGCTGTGAAAAATCGTATGAGAGCCAGTCCTTTTAGAGCCATAATTGTTTCGAATGTTCAATACCTGGCTGTGAGCATAATTTGGTGGCCCCTTTGGCAGAGTTTGAAATGGTGTTTTGAAGGCATATGTCCCCCTCCTAGTCATTCTGGAAATTTGGGTTCTCTGTCAAGTATCCGTAATGCTGACAAGAAGTGTCACACCACTGTGCACCCAGATCGCCTGGGGCCTGGTGAGAACGCGGGTCTGGTTCAGCAGCTCTAGGTGCGGCCGAGATTCTGGTTTCTAACAAGCTCTGGGCGAGGCTGGTACTGCTGCTCTGTGTCCTCATGTGAGTGCGGCATGACCCTGTGGTGCTACATTGACAAGGCTCGCTGAAGAGCTCCTAAAATATTGGGGATACTAACCCTTTACGGGTAGGCAGGTTTCAAGAAAACCTCTCCCAGTCTGTAACTTTATTTCTAGTTTTTTCACACCAAAGTCTCCTTTTCTAGGGTTTCTGCTTTTGAAAACAATGGTCTTTATTTTCTTCTAGCATTACTAGTACTTCTGTAATTTCATTGTCAAATTTAACTCTTTAACCCATCTGGGTGTTATTTCACTATGTACTGTCTAGTCCACCCCTAGATCCAAGGAGGCAGACCCTGCCCTTTGGATCAGATCTGTGTGCTCTCTTAGGAGGAGACAGCCAGATAAAAACAGGAGGAGGAAACTGGTGAGGGACAGATAGCTTTAAAGTACCTATATATTTTTATTGATTTCAGAGAGAGGAAGAGAGAGGTAAAGAGAGAGATAGAAACATTAATGATGAGAGAGAGTCATTGATTGGTTGCTTCCTGCTCGCCCCCTGTTGGGGGTCAAGCCCACAATCTGGGCCTGTGCCCTGACCGGGAGTCGAAACGAGATCTGCTGGATCATAGTTTCGGATGTTCAACTGCTGAGCTACGCCGGCCAGGCAGGTATAAATAAGTTTTTCCCAAAAACCTTAACTGGTATTCCCAGCCTTGTGCATGGAATCATTTCCATCATTGATTTAAAGCATCACTTATAAATACCTCTGGGGAGAGCTTCTGGGAGTTCTATTTTGTTAAATCAATTCATCTGATCTGGGCCAGGAGCCATACCATGTTATTCATGGTAGCTCTATAGTACATTCATACCTGCAGTATGAGTCCCCGCTTGCTGCTTCTCTTTTCCAGTGTTTTCTTGCTGAGTCTTAGACATTTGTTCTTCCAAATGAACTTCAAGAGGATTTTGACAAGTTCCAAAGAGAATTCCATTAGGATTTTAAGAGGGATCGTATTAAATCATACATAAACTTTCAGGGATGGACCTAGGATTTAAAACAATGACCTGGGTTTCACTGTCTTGTCCGTCAGGGCTTCAGAGGCCCCAGTGGCTCTGGTGACATCAGGGTAAGGAGACAACTGGTCTTGAGAGTAGGGACTATGGCAGCAGGAAGTGGGCTGGAGGCCAGCTCTGCAGCAGCAATACTAACAGGGCAGACAGTCCCACCTCCCGGCCTGGTCTAGAGCTTAGTTCTGGGAATGAAGAGGGGCCAGTAGGTCTGGGATCCACGCCAAAGAGTGGAAGCAGAATTCAAAGGAACTCACCTGTACCTAGGAGGAGAGCAGGCAGTCCACTCCTGTGCCACCTCAGCTCCCGCCGATCCTCAGCTAGCATCACCTTTCTGGCCAGTGCAAAACCTCAGCCCACGCTGGGTCCTGCATTTTGAATTAATTCAGTTCAACAGCCTGGCTGGTTTCTGCTTCAACCCCAGGGGAGAATTCCTTGGTGGCAAAGGGCCTTCCTAGTGAATTGTGGACAGCTTGCAGACAGGAGCAGAAACAGATGGTTATGGTACCCATGAGCATCATGAGTGAGCAACAGCCCGATCCACAAGGAGGTGAAACAAGATTCACCAGGGAAGACGGAGCTGCCCAGAGAGAAGGGCCTGTCTCAGGGTCCTGGGAAGTCCTCTGTCGTGCTCTTGCCTCAGTCTTGATTCAGGAATCCTTCACCTACATCTCACCTCACATCCCACCAGCTCTTCTCCATTTTCTCTCCTCAGGGAATAAACAGGGAAGGTGGCCACTTCGTTGGGGGCTCCCAAGGCAATTATCAGGTGAGCAGGGATGGCTTTTGGAGAAGGGATGGTAGAGTGTGGGGACAGAATGCAAAGGGCCTGGGAAAAGAAAGCGAAATATCAGTTTCTTCTTACCAGCTGTTCTGAACCTGTGTCAGGTGACTACCAGGGGACCTGACAGGGGCCCGGGGTCCCCAGCATCCTCCTTGATCCATCCATTCTCTCCCTGCTCCAACTGCAGTCACAGTCCTATTATGTCTGTGAGGGAAAAGCAGATGAAAATAACAGAAGAATGGCCAAGGGGAAATTTTAAAAATCATACTGAAAGAGGAAGTGTTGAGAAGCAGGGAGGCAGTGAACTTTGAGTTAGAAATGGGAGTTCAAACACCAGCTGGGTCATTTGTCATCTGTGAATCTTCAGGCAAGTCAGTTGACCTCCACGAGCCTGGCCTTCCTCTTGGGTAAGGCGGGGACAGTGAAGCCTAACTTTCTCACCCCCACAGTAACTGCAAAGATTTCTGCATCACAACCCAACCCAGGGGGCTCAGGGCGCAGACACTGAAGTCTGACACGGAGACAGATCTGAGGCAAGCTGTTGGACAGCTCTAAGTGTGTTTCCTCATCTGTCAAATGGAGACATCTCCACAAAGGAACATGGCAGGATAAGGCACAGTGCCTGGCACACAGCGAGACTACACATTAGGGAGTGGGTAAGGTTATTCTAGGAAGCAAATAATGAGTCATTCCAGGAAGGCTTCCTGGAGGTGGGGTTCTTAGGTATTGCATAAAGAAGAAGAGAGGTGACTTTACAGAGGGTACATGGTGTTGAGCAAAGGCAAAGATGAGGGGGCCAGGAGCAGGTTGATGGGTGGTACCCATGACAAGATGCACAAGCCTTGAACATGAGTCCCCCTTTCCCCACCCAGGGGCAAGGGTCCAGTGGGGGAGGTGAAGCTGTCGGTGGAATCAATAACCTGGTGAGTGGAGGCATTACCCCACCTTGGGCTAGGATCCTCCAGACACCCATGCCTCTTGCTCACAAAGTGGGTTCTTACTCTCACCCCATTTCTCATTGGTTCCTTAGAACTCTCAGACATCTCCTGGGCCCTTCAACTTCGACACTTTCTGGAAGGTGAGTTCAGTAAGACAGCTCTGCTCATTCATTCTTCTTTGGAAAACAAAAACCCTGTCCCTTGACCCCACGGGATGAAGTCCTCTTTCTATAACAGCTGTCAGTGGTGGCCCTTGACCTCTCTCATCCTGAGGCCCTGAGCCAATTACATTATTGTGATCCAGTTTGGTCAGTCTCCTTTCTCTCTTTCTCTCTGCAGAACTTTAAAGCCAAGCTGGGTTTCATTAACTGGGATGCCATAAACAAGGTAAGGGCTGGAAAGCCATGCCATTTGATCTTTGTGGGAGAGGGAGATAGGGAAGAAAGTGAAAGCTCTAAGCCAGGGACGTGATGATGATGGCCATGAAGAGCATTTCGGCCAGTGCTAAAAGCAAACAAAAAAACAAACAAACAAAAAATGAAAACAAGGAGGAGGGATAGCAGACATCTGAAAAGAGAGGGAGACTTTGCAGACAGTTAGGAGTTGGGGATGAGAAATGAATGGGCCTCTTTCATACCTTAAAATGCCAACCTCAACAGGTCTGAACCTCACTTTCCCCTTCGAGACTTGGAGGTTAACGGGAGAGTACATAGATGTAATCCTCAGGAAACCAGAGGGGCAGGGGAGGCCGGGGTGGGGAGGTGGACTGAATAGCCCTGTGGAGCTAAAAGGCCACACGAGGCCTGACACGGAGAGAGAAGGGAAGGAGAAAGCCACATCTGCTGAGGGTCTGGTGGGTGCCCTGTACATACTTAATCTTAGGGGACGCTTGGAACCCAGGACCCCTTTCTTCTTCCTCCCTGCCCACCCCTTCCTCTTTCAGGGAAAGTCCTGGCCAGGCCGACTCGACACCAGAATAGTAGAGAGAGTGGGCTGGAAGGAGAGGGTGAGGGCAGACAAACGGCTCAAACAAATACCACAGGCAGAAGCTGCAGCTGGCAGCCCAATTATGTGTTTTGTTTGATACACTTAAAAACACACACAAAACAACCAATGTAAATTAGTTGCCAAAGTTTAAAAATGGATAGACTTCACAAAATGACTTGGATTCCTGACTTCTCTTGAAAAAATTGTCAACACGGGGCCCCTTTCCGTGGGCCTACAATAAACTGAAGCTGAGCGGCAGCTGCTTCTTGCCATGGGGGCTTGCTTTCCAGTGGCCGGACTTCCCCTGCCCATCAGTCATTCTAGCCACCTGACTGGTCTATGTTCAGTTGAGTTTCTAATCCTTAACTTAAAAGACTGAAGATTAGCCCTGGCCGGTTTTGCTCAGTGGTTAGAGCATCGGCCTGAGGACTGAAGGGTCCTGGGTTTGATTCTAGCCAAGAGCACATACCTCGGTTGCAGGCTCCATCCCTGGCTCAGGTTGGGCGCGTGTGGGAAGCAGCCAATTGATGTGTCTCTCTCACATTGGTGCTTCTCTCCCTCTCTCACTTCCTTCTACTCTCTGAAAAGCAATGGGAAAAATGTCCTCTGGTGAGAATTAAAAAGAAAACAAGAAAATGAAGACCAGGACCCTGGCCCCCAAACCTTGTGCAGAAGAGAGGGTGGTGGGAGAGGGCGTGGAGGGAGAGGGAAGCAAAGAGGCAGCCCAGACCTCAGGAAAGTCAAAGCCACCCTTTGGGGGGAAGGAGGAGTGGAAGATAGAAGATGCAGATGTTCCCAGATGCAGCACAGTCTGCTTTGCACGAACTAAATGAACAAAGAGACTATGTCTGTTTCAGGAGAACGGTCTCTGGTGGGCAAGACTCCTTACTGTGAACCACAGGGGCCAGGCCCCCGAGCATGGGGCCCTTGGGGTCTGATGGGGAACCAGGGCACAGACAGGCACCTCCCAGAGGGCCAGGACAGACAGGACAGCAGAGTGCTTCCTCACCTCTAGGGGGCAGTGAAGTGAGTGCCTGCAGTCAGGCAGCATTCATTTGGGGTGACTTCCCGGAGGAGCAGATCTCAGAAGAGGGGCAGGACAGAGTTGGGCAGAGAGGAGAATGGGGAGCCCCAGCTCCTTCACAGTGTGGGGAGGGGCTGAGGACTTCCTCCATTGTGAGGAGTGAAGATGGGGGGCTATACATAACATTCCTGGCAAGGTGTGGGGTTATAGCCCAAGCTGGAATATCTGAGTTTGACTGGATGACAGCCGTGGTTCAAAACGGCCCCTGCAGACTTCTGGAGCAGGGGTCCAATCTAACCTTGACTTGGTCCATCACTCCCTGCAGTCCTGTTCCTTGAGCTCCCTCTTAGAACCTATTTCTTTGCCCAGGATGAGAGGAGCTTTCACATCCCGTGACCTCCAGACAAGGAGCTTAAGAAGATGGATGGGAGCCCCCCACCCCTTCTTAAAACAGCACTATCTTACCACTAATCTCAGCCCCTGCCCTTGAAATAAACCTCAGCTACCCCACGCTCCTGGTCTCTGCTCCTTTCTTCCGTCTCAGCTGTTATCCCGGGGGCCTTGGAAGGGATGACTTGAGCCCCACAGCTCTGGGAAATGGGCTGGAGGTGGCACGGCAGGTGAAAGAGGCAGGGAGCCGTGCGGCAGGTCTCGGTCCTGAGGTTTTGCTGCGGTTGTGTTCAGCAAGAGGAAGGGGAAACAGGGTAGAGAACTGTTCTCTCTGTGCGCTAGGGGCCAGGAGGACGGTTAATGGCTCCAGAGATCTAGCTTCTCTCTTCCTCTGCTTGCAGAAGTAGTCTTCTGGTCCTTAAAGACACCCAGCTTTTGGTCACAGTGCAATTCGGAAGACTGAGAAATGGTGGGAGCGGGAGTAGGGGCTTAGGTGACCAGGGGATCAGGCTCTCTGCTAACCTGCTCCCCACCTTTCATCCACAGGGTGAAGTCCCGACCCCCAGCACCCGAGCCCTCCTCTACTTCAGTCGACTCTGGGAGGTAGGACAATTCTCTTCTCACTGTTTGAAGAGCTGGGGTCCTGGTCATGCCTGGTCATCCCTCTCTCCTCCTCCCTTAAGGCAGCCAACCCGCAGCTCCAACCCACATGGCACAGAGTTCCCCGTTTATTTTGGAGATGAGAAATCTCACCCAAATCTTATCACTGATACCATTAGAAATTCTAACAGCCTCACTGAGCTTATCTTCCTTTAACCCCAACCACATCCAGTCTCCAAAGCCCATTCTTGTGCTGGTCTGGAAACTTTCCCAGTGAGCTGCACACTCCACCCTCTGAATGTGTCTCCCTGGTGCCCACTCATCTCTCCCTCTCCTTCCAGGATTTCAAACACAACACCCCTTTCTTGAACTGGAAAGCAATTATCGAGGTAAGGGCTGCAGAACATACTTTGGGGTCAGGAAGCTCGGCTCTGGGGATGCGGGGTTCTGGGTCCTTGGCAATGGCTGGCAGATTTTGTCCCAGTTCCTCATCCTCTCTGCTGAGGGAGGGTGCCTCCCTCCTTTCCCACTTTCCTAAGTCACTGAAAAAGGAGCAGAGTGGCGAGTCCTCCTTAGGATAAAAGCCCAGGCCGGGGGCTGGGGCCCTCACAGGCCCAGGAACACGAAGCTGGCCTCTGTCTCTGCTCCGCTGCTGCTCCTGCTGGGCCTGGCCTGGCTCTGGGGGAGCCACAGCTGGGTGGGCTCTGCAGGGTGAGCAGGTGTTGGGGACCGTGAGGCGGGGAAGAGGGAGGGGCCTCAACTGGAAAGGAGGCAGTAAGGAGGAAGGTTGAAGGGTAACAGTAGGTATGAGGGTGAGGGGGTCAGGTCATTGTCAACTGCAGGCAGGTGCACAGGGTCTGACTATCTGGGCTCCGGGAAGGATAGGCAGGGCCTCTGGGTCTCCCAGAAAGCCACACCTCAATTCTGCATGACTAGTGGCCTTCAGGAACCAGGTCCCTTAGGCACTGAGGCAAGGGTGCCCACTCACTAGTCCACATGGGCCAGGCGCCTGAAGCTGGACAGGTGGGGCCATGCAAAGGAGGAGGCCAAGGCCTTCCAGCTGAGCATTGTCACGTTCCCAGGCAGCATCAGTGTGACACCTGGTTCTTCAAGAAAAGTTAGAAATCTGATTTTTAATTGCTCACAAGTAAATTAATTTAAAAGATGCAAACCAAGTAAAAAATGTCCGGAGGCCTGTGGTCAACCAGTTTGCGACCTCAGTGTTAGGGCTAACGGTGGAGTGGAAGGTCAGTCAGGGGAGGGTAAGGTAGAGTTAAGCCAGAGTTCAGAAGAACATGCTAACCCTGTGTGTGTGAGGGGGTGGTGGTGTTGCTAGGAGAGAAATGATGATGGAAGGAACTAACTTCTCTCCCACTGCTTAGAAACGACCCCTTGTCTCAAGCGGGGAGGGCAGGTGGCAGGTGCGTCTTCCCCCTGTCATAGGAGCTTCACCTCCTTCCTTGTATTTCCCTCCTTTCTTTCTCTTTGACCCAGAGCTAACGTTGCACACTCCACTTTGGGAACAGCATCTGTGAACAGGGATAAAGGGCCTATTAGGGGAGCAGGGTTTGGTGTCACCAAAAGGTGGGCTGGGGTGGAGGGCCCTGGGTCTGCCCCCATGGGAGCCTGCGTGGGCACCACACACTTGTCATTCTAGGTCAGCCTCAGGCCAGCCTGCCAGCGTTCCAGGTGCCTGGGTGGGGATGGTGTTGCTAAACCCAGTTCTCTACGCTCACTCCCCAGCACCGAGTGTGGAAACCTGCCTGTATCTATCTGGGCCATCAGCTGCCTCCAGGCTCACTGCCCTCTCTGGAGGCAGCACTTCTGGACCACTGAGAAGGGTGGGGGGGGAGGTGGGATGCTGGTGCTCCGAAGGGAGGGCTCCTAGGCGGCAGGATGCTGGAGACCTGCAAATCTGCAAGGCCCGAGGACCACCGAGACACTCTGACTGCGGCTCCCTCTTTCTTACAGGATGACTACCCATCATCATCACTCCAGAAGAGGGCAGGCAGTGCTGGCCAGGTAAGGCTCTGCCTCAGACTGACCTTGGAGGCCCTGGGTCCCTCTCAGTCCTGTCCTTCCTTCTGGCCAATCTAACTTCTCCTTCGCTCTGTTCTGTAATTTTCTCAGCCTGGTGCAGAATGGTCAGAGCCAGCAGCTGTGACTTCTAAGGTAAGAAATCTGCCACGTGGCCACCCGACTTAGACCTCACCTCATTCCTTGGTCTCCCCTCACTGCCCAGTAACGCTTGAGTTGGAAGAGGGAAGGAGGCCGAGCCATTTGGGCTAGGGCCATAGGAGTGTGCCCGTGGGCTGTGGATGGCTGAAGGAGATTCTAGAAAGGAAAACACATGACACCAGGCTGGGGGGGGAGGGGGGGGAGGCAGGGGCTTTGAGAAAGGTCCAGCCAGGCAGGGAGGTGGGGGTGTTTATTCCAGAGCAAAATGCCTTCATCCCTCCTGTGCTGCTCCTGCCCCTGCCCCTGCCCCTGCCCCTGCCCCTGCCCCTGCCCCTGCCCCTGCCCCTGCCCCTGCCCCTGCCCCTGCCCTGCCCCTGCCCCTGCCCCTGCCCCTGCCTCTGACTCTGCCCCTGCCCCTGCCTCTGCCCCTGCCCCTGCCCCTGCCCCTGCCCCTGCCTCTGACTCTGCCCCTGCCCCTGCCCCTGCCCCTGCCCCTGCCCTGCCCCTGCCCCTGCCCCTCTCCACTACCCACCGCCCCCTTTCTTCCGCAGAACTACAATTACAACCAGCAGGCGTATCCTACTGCCTCCGGTGGGCAGTACCCAGCCAAGATGCCCGCTAAGGTAAGCCTTGCAGCCGCCCCGGTTTCCCACTGGGGCCTCTGCATGAGGTGGGGGGAGCCTTTCGCTGCCACGGTCCTCTCCGTGGGTTAGCTGAGGCCAAGTCCTGCTCACTCTGCAAGTCATGTCTCTCCATGCCTCGTATCCTCTACTCCCTAAGAGCATTTTGGAAGGGGAGGGAAGACAGTTCATGGCTCTTTACACTCACGCTCAGAAAAGGTTGCAAGGGAGCAGTGGCGACATCATGGAGAAAACTGGGAACCACCATCCTCTCGAAGAGAAACATGTGCTCCTCAGAAAGTCACATGACACGTGGCAGAACAGGCAGCCTTCCTTCGCAGCATCCGCTCTCTCTCTAACTGCTGGCCTGCTGGGGGGGGGGGGGGCGGACATGGACACACAGGCAAAGCCAGCCTAGGAACTCTTGGTTGGTGGGAAATAGATGCTTCATTCCACAAGGGAAGTAAAAGGAAGGACATTTGAGAATTTGGTTGCATTTGGTTGCAAAGAAAACAACCTTACAAATTCAGTAAGTAAATGTGCTAAATACTAATTGGGCTGGTGGGGCAAAAGCAGGTGGTATTTCCCCCCACCTGTCAGAACAGTAAGGCCCTGCGCTCAAGGAGAGGCCTCCACCAGATCAGAAACTCTGCTGATGGGAGGAGAGGCCGCTCACACTGCCTGCAGCGTCCACTTCGCCAGTTACTTGTGGCCAATTTCCATCCACCTCGCGGGCGGAGGGAGACCTGCCTAGTCTCATTCATTCCCTGTGGGCAGTGCGTGCTAAGGGGCCACTTTCAGCATCATCTTGGGTGAAATGTGTTTCAGAGAATAAACTCTGCTGTGAAAAACAATTCCATGGGCTGAAGGACCTTTGAGATAAACTGGTCTAAGCCTGCTCCTTTCACAGGGCCCTTCCTGAGGCCCAAGGACATGGCACAGTCCAGAGAGGTCACTGTAGCCCCATAGCACCTATTCTGGTCTTCTCTTTGCAGGGGGGAGTCACAGTTTCTTCCTCGGTAAGTTCTGGGGCAAAGAAAATCCGGCCTGTGAGAGATAGGGTGTGAGGGCAGAGGCTGTGCTGGGGATAGTGCGATGTCCACTCAGACATTCTCCCTGTCCTGCAGGCTTCCCGGGCACGGCCTGGCCTGCTGCAGTGGGTGAAGTTCTGGTAGGTGAGTGTTTAGGGAGCCATGCTCGGCTGCATCCAGGAGCTGGGGCGCTACCACCCAGGGGCAGGCATTTGCTTTGCTCTGGATGGATACTCTAAAGGTATCGAGGAGGTGAGCCCAGTGTGGGGGTGTGGCGAAAAACTCATGAGACATGATCTACTTAGAAAGCACCCGTGATTGCTGAGTGAAGCCTGATGGAGGTGGGACCATGGAGGTGGCACACTAGGTTAAGGAGAGAGACTGGGACAGGAACTGTGCAGGGCAACTGTAGAGAGGTGAGCCTTTCAGGTGTAAAGGGTCGGAGACAGGAGGCAGGAGTGAGTCCCTATTCGGGGAGAGGTAATAGAATAACTTGGCAGAACCTCACAACCTGCTTTAGGGGACAGCAGAAGTGAAGGATGGCAGGTGAAATAGGTGAGACACAAAGGAACTGGGGGATCGCAGGAGCTGGATGAAGGGACGCCTGGTTTCAACAGATTGGGGAGTAGTCACAGCTACATTTGCTCTTTTCTTTTCTTCTAGAAAATTGCTCCCAGCCACGCCTGAGGACCTGAAAAACATCAGTCATCAAGGAGCCCAACTGCTCCCCTCCCCGAGCTCTCCCTCCATGCCAGGCCTGGTCTGGGTGTTGACACCTGCTTTTTCTAGGTTGGGGACCTGGTCTGTCTGTCCCTTGTTTCTCCCCACCCGGTGTGGTGTCTCCTTGACCACCAGCCTCATCAAATAAACCAGCCACTTCCTCTACCTACCCCCTTCATGACCTGAAGTCACTGACAGTCTTTTAGGAGGAGCTTCCCACTTTTGAGTTTCTCTGTGGAAATAAAACATGAATCTTGCTTCTCTAAGACTTTTGCAAATTTTATTCTTTAGCATTATACTTATGGCCTGGACCAGGGAGGATGGAAGAGCGATTTAGGGGCAGATAACCTGCCTTCCTCCTGACACTGATATACACAGTGGTGGGCTGAGAGAGATAAGACCTGGGCAGCCCTGACAAGAAGTAGCTAGCTGATCTCACTGGGCCTCGGTTTCCCCATCTGTAAAAGATGACCTTTGCCCCACTTATATCAGAATACCATGCTTACTGCCCTTGAAGCAGCCATAGGGGTTTTGCTAGCCTGAACAAGCAACAAGGGGGCTATTCAAGCCAGAAAGTGGGAGTAAAGAGCCTGTTCAAAGAGAGGAGACCAGCCCGGCGGGCGTGGCTCAATGATTGAACCAGGAGATTCCAGGTCAGGGCACATGCCCAGATTTTGGGCTTGATCCCCAGCAGGGGGCGTGAGAGAGGCAGCCAATCAATGAGTCTCATCATTGATGTTTTTATCTCTCTCTCCCTCTCCCTTCCTCTCTCTGAAATCAATAAAGACATATCAAGAAAAGAGAGAGGCCCCAGAGGTCAGGGAGAGGGCATGAACAAGAGCAAGGGGTGTGTACAGAATATGCCCCAGCCTCATAAATGCACTGAAGGGTGAATGAGGGGACGGTTGGGTTGCCACATTTAAGAAGATGGGGGGCAGTTCATATCCAGCATCTTCTCACATGCGGTGGCCCTGTGTCTCCAGGAGGGCAGGGGGGCAGGAGCCCTGAGGACAAGGCTGGAGAGTCTCCAGTTAGAGTCTCTGAGCCAAAGTCCCATCAAAGCCACACTGTGTGTCCAAATTAAGGAGCCCCCATCGCCCATCCCTGACATCCCTTCAGGACCCCGGGAGGTAGAAGGAGGGCATGAGACACCCTGCTAGCCCAGGTGACTCCCTCTGAGACTGCAAGTTTTCTGAGGGCATGGCCTGCCTGCCTTGCTCCCTGCGCCGACCCCAGTGCTTAGCACAACACCTGGTTGCAGGGGAGGGCAGGCCTCAAGTATTGATGAATAAATGAAAGAAACCATGCCCAGGGTGGACTTGGGGAAACCGGCTTGATCAAATCCATCAGACTGGGAGAAAGAGGAGGGCTACTCGCTCCTTCGCTCTGCACCCTCTTCTCACTGATGTCCCTGAGTTGGGGCTACTGCTTTGTATTTGTCTTGGGTTTCAACTGTGCAGGGACAGCCTTGCGGTACCTCCTTGCGGCCACACGGGGGAGAACGCAGCCGCCCCAGGGCCAACACTCAACCTTGGCGGGCCCACAGCTAGCTTCCTGGAGTGTGGGCGAGATTTCAGAAATAGCTGGAACTCCCGTCTCCTGGAGCCGGTCCCTGAAGGACTGAGGGGAAGCCTACGTGGGCAACCTGGTTCTGGGCTCTTGGGGCTGAAAGCACCCCTTTACAGTTTAAAGGACCACCTGAAGCAGGCGCAGGCCCTTGTGTAAGGAGTTTATTGACTGGGCCACCCCTTTCTCCTGCCTGGGCCAGCCTCTGAAGCAGCTTTCCAATGTCTGTTCATTTTCCCCCTAGAATCCGTTCTCTCATGACAGCCAGGGAGGATCCCCTGCTCAGAACCTCTAGAGTAAAACCCCAACTCCTCAGCGTGGCTCTGGGTGACCTGGCTCTGGCTCCCTTCTCCAGTGTCATCCCAGACCTGCTGGGAAAGGCCCTTGGGGACACTGCTGTTATCTGCCCCTGGAACCCAGGATCTTCAGAAGTTTGGAGCTTTAGGTCTAAATTCAGATGCCCTCCCCAAGCCAGCTTAGCCAAGGAAACGTACATGAGCACCAACAGATCATCCTATTTTAACTTCTTCACAGGCTTTGTCATTCTCTGAAATTATCTTGGGTCCTAATTTTTTTGTTAGATTGTGATCAGTTTCCTCCACCAGGACATAAGCTCCACAGGACAGGTATCATGTCCATCTTCAATTCCCAGCGCCAAGAGCCAAAGTGGCTGCTCGATAAATATTCACAAGTTAGAGAATAAAAAAGGAGGGATCAGAAGTAAGTTGGATCAGTCCAGGAAGTCTTTCTGAGAGAAGTTTAAGCAAAGTGTACACAGAGACAAAAGGTGGGTGGCAAAGGAAAAAACCTGCTGGGCAATGCGGCTGCTTTCTTGGGTGTGATAAATACACTGGCACAGGGAGAAAAGGCCGGGACAGGGAGGCCTTGAGCTCTGCCTGCCAACCCCCACGTACCCCAGGACCCCACTTCCCGGCCCCCTTTCTCTCCAAGGCTTGTCACCTGGGCCCTGAGGCCCCAGTGTCCATCCCTTCAAACTCCCATTCATCCTTTCAAACTCCCATTCATTGCCTGAAACCAGGAGGCTAGCTCCCAGCTCCTAGGTGTGTCCGTAATGTAGCAATCAGGGCTGGGCCTCACCTCCTACCCACACTCAAGTTCTGGCAGAGTCTGAGGTAAGGTGGGGGCAGGCCTGTGGGAAACCAGGGGTTTACTGGTATGCGCAGAGAGGGGACTAGGAGATCAACCAGACTTGGAAATGGGTGGGTGCAGAGCCAGCTCTGTGGCTCTGCCTGACCATTAACCCGATGCGATATATACAAAGCAAAGCTGAACCCTGGGACCATTCTCCTGCCAGCCATCACCTGAATTGCTGGGATCCTCTCCCAGTGAGAATCCCCCTACCTGCCTGACCACTGGACACTGGACATTCAGGAAATACGAACACCCTAGTCAGCACTTACAGCATATGTCATGTAAGCCAAAACTGTCCTTAAAATTCCATCAGGAAGGCATTGAATTGATACAATACCTAAGTCTAGCACAACCAGTTTTTTCTCCAGTACAAGAACAGAATTTCTTTGGTTATGCACATGAAGTAGCTGGCCTGTGTTTAGAGGCATTATTAAAAAGCACCTATCTCTCAACACTAGAACTTTAAACACTAGAACTAGAAATATATATATATATTTTAAACATATCTTTATTGATTTCAGAGAGAGGAAAGGAGAGGGAGAGAGAGAGAGATAGAAACATCAATGATGAGAGAGTCATTGATCGGCTGCCTAGCCTGCAACCCAGGCATGTGCCCTGACCGGGAATCGAACCCCGATCTCCTGTATCCTAGGTCGATGCTCAACCCCTGAGCCACACCCAGTCAGGCTAGAAATATTTTTAAATACATGCTTGGTGTGGCAAGATGCTCATACTATATGAGGCATCTGGAAACTGAGGCAATTGCAGGTTCATTCTGGGGCATATGCTCATTGATGCCACCAACCCCTTAGTTCTGTTTTCATTTTGCCAAGAATGTACAGTTTAAGTCGTTGAAATTAATACACAATACTCACAGCTGCCACCTATGGCTGTGCAGGCTGCACACCGCAAAGGACAGCTGGTCAAGGGGGCTAATGGGGACTAAATGCAGCCTCCCCCCAGCTCTCAGGGCTTGGATCTAATTCACACAAGCTGGCACTTGGGCTGGCCGAGGCCCTTTGTAGGACACTACTCCACAGGATAGCAAAGAGGCAATACAGGTGCAGGCTCTGGAATCCTGGGGTTTGAACGCTGGCCCTGCCATACTGTGCGACCTTGGGTAAATTACTTAACCTCTCTATGCTGTGGTTTCCATACCTAAAGAATGTGGATAATTATAGTGTCTACCTCACAGAATCACTGTGACATTTCAGTGAGATCATGCGTTTAGAGCACTTAGTGCAAGGCCTGCCCCATAGTAAGACATCAATAAATTGGCTGACATTATTATTAGCAGCGTTGGTATTAGGTGGAGAGGAAAACAGGAAAGTCAGTTTGTTGCTAAAGACTCTAGAGCCAAACAGATGATGGTGTTTGGGGGTGTCTGGATCATCTGCTGCTTTAGATGCCGAAGTGTTCCTGCATTAGCATGTGTAATTGAGGATGATTTTATAGTAGCAGGTCTCTTTTGTCAATTCTTCATTCCTTTTGCTCCTGGAGTTGACTTTATGCTGACAGAATGGTGGTTAACGAGCTCCTTCAATCACTGTTAATTAATTAGTAAGAATTCATTACACATAAAAACTATGTCCTCCAGAAAACTTTTTGGGAGGTGCTCCACCCACGGCAGTCATTTTTTCGCTTGTCCCCTCCAGTAGCACCAACTGCACATGACATCCACTGTCACAGGTCATCTGTGCTTAGTGAGTGTCCCTTAAGCACTGTCTCCTCGGGCAGCTCTATAAAAACACAGGAGGCCTCCTAAGGCTAAAGAGGGGCAGGGTGTCAGGGAGCGGGGTGAGAACTGAGCTGAAGTGCTTCTGGGGTTCAGAAAGATTGTTCATGGGTGACTGTCGCCCTCCCACTCTAGGCCGCCATCTGCGGGCATTGCATCAGGTTGGACAAAGAGGCCCGCTCTTAAATAAGGCCTTGCTTTGTCCTGGCAGCGCCAGTCCCGGTCCCAGCACCTCCCTGTTACGCCAGGAACCGGTCGGGCCACCTGAGCCTCATTGTGGGGAGGGGTGCTTGATTAGGATGTTTATGTTCTTTGAGGTGATCAGCTCCGGAGCTGGGGGAGAGAAGGGGGTGGGTGGGATAAGTCAACAAGTTGGAGTAGGCGCTCTACGTTCAGGACTAGATACCATCTCCAGCTGGTTGGCTCTAAGACATGTTTTGCATTTTTTTCTCTGTTCCTTGTCTTAGCTCAAAACAGTCACCCCTCTGAAGGCTCAAGAGTAAAAGACGAGCAGGTGGATAAGGGGAGGAAAGGGTACAGCTTGGTGGGAGGCTGCTCGAGTTCCAGCGTCTCCAGCCTAACAAATGCTGGCTCCCCCTGTACCCTGCGCAAGGCCCAGTGCGGGGGATACAAAGGTGACCAAGATGTAGTTCCCGACCCCTTAATATTCTAAGAGGGAACTAAGAGCCCTGCCGGGCGTGGCTCAGCGGTTGAGCGTCGACCTAGGATCCAGGCGATCGGGGTTCGATTCCTGGTTCAGGGCACATGCGCGGGTTGTGGGCTCAACCAATGACTCTCTCATCATTGATGTTTCTCTCTCTCTCTCTCCCTCTCCTCTCTCTTCCTCTCTCTGAAATCAATAAAGATATATTTAAAAAAGAAAAAAGAAAATAAAAAAGAGGGAAGTAAGAGCCCTGGCCGGGTTGGCTCAGTGGTTAGAACGTGGCCGGCGGACTGAAGGGTCTCAGGTTTGATTCCGGCCAAGGGCACGTACTCGGTTGCAGGCTCCATCCTAGGCTCTGGTTGGGGTGCGTGAGGGAGGCAACTGATCTCTTTCTCTCTCTCTCTCTCTCTCCCTATCTCTCTCTCTCTCTCTCTCTCTCCCTTCCACCCTCTCTGAAAAGCAATGGAAAAAATATCCTTGGGTGAGGATTTAAAAAAAAAAAGAGGGAAATAAGAGAACATAAGCTACTGTAGGTGCAATGTCAGAGACACAAATGAATTGACGTGGCAGTCCCAAGAAGGGCAGGCTGGGGGGGGGGGGGGGGAGAGGGGACGATGGGAGAAATCAGGGAGGCTTCACCCAAGGTGGCTGTGGGGCTCTGAGAACTGGAGATGAGAGAAGGGCATTTTAGCCACAAGGAACAGCAGGGGAAGACGCTTGGAGGGGGAGAGAAGCGCTCATTTGGTATGAAGTCCAGTTTGGCCAGAATGCAAGGGATGCGCAAAGGCCGCAGGAGGAGAAAAAGCTGGAAAGGCGGGGTGAGGCCAGAGCATGGGAGGCCTTCAACGCCAGTCTAAGGGGTTTAGGCAGAACTGGGTAGGGTGGAAAAGGCCTGGATTATAAGAGAGGACTGAAGGATGTAAGGAAAAGAGACAGACAAAAGGAGAGGAGCTTGGGTGCCATGACCAATCCCTTGGGAGGACAGGTCCGACCTGTCTCCATCCCGGCACCATTTGCATGAGGCGCCTCATTGCCATCTCACCTTCCTACTGCCTAGGGCAGAGTGTGGATTGAGAAATGCAGGGTAAGTGGGGAGCAGTCCACACCTCCCCTCCTAGAGCCCCAGGGCTAAGTGACAGGATCTGGGGGTGAGTCAGTGGGGTGGGGTCCCCATTTCTGCTCACATCTGCCTTGCTGGGAATATAAAGGGCGAGCGGGGAGGCCCCGCCTCAGAGCACCCCAAACCTGACACCATGAAGATCCCAGTGCTTCCTGCGGTGGTCCTCTGTCTCCTGGCGCTCCACTCTGCGAGGGGGGCTGCCCTGGGTAGTTCCAAGGTGAGCGCATCACCTGGATTCTCTTTTTCTTGTGCCTACTCCCTCACTGCTCTTCAATTTCTTTACCTTCTAACCATTCCTGGATCAGTGGTTCTTATTTTTGATTATTATCAGGGGCTAAATGAGAAGCTTGGGCTCTGAGGAAGGGAAGGAAGGAGGAAGGAAACAAAGGATTCCTGAGAAGACCTGTAGGAATGGAGATGCTTATATTTTTGGAAGGGATGGTGGAGTATGGGGTGGAGGCTGGACGGCTGACTCCTAGGAGGAGACAGGGGCTGAGGCTGGTCGTCTGGGTTCAGCTTCACCTTGGTTTCACTCGCATCTCCTGGGAATGGCTTCCAGGTGACTGGGAGCTCCCTACTCTCTCTGGAGCCTAGGCCATGGCGAAAATCCTTATGAGCCAGTCCCTAGGCAGGAGGAACCCTGAGGCTTCTCTATGCCCATCTCACCCCAAGGTGGGGGCAGAATGCGCATGTTGGATTAAAAATCTGTGATGGGGTCACAAACTCAACTGCTTGGCATCCAAGCAACTGATGCTGACGAGCAAAGGCTGGTGGCGCCTCAGGGGAGGTGGAGTGAACTTGTCCAGTCTGGAAGGGGACAGTCTGTGTTCCACCTAAATGCTGCTAAGCGGAAAAAGGGACCCAGTGTGGTCTGAGTTTTAAAATTTTCAGGAAATCTGAAACTAGAAATCCGATTGATGAATTCTTCGTAATTAAAAATGTTTAATTTAAAATAGGATAAAACCCAGTCGAACTCCTATGAGATCTAAACATCGGGGTCTGGCCTGCAGGCTGCTTGCCTGCGGCCTCTGCTGTGGGAAGGGCGTGAGAAACCATGAGCCGGGCAGGTTGGGAGAGCAGCAGGGTGGGCCGAGCTGAGGTCTGGGGGGTGGCTACCAAACGGAGATGAAAACAGAGGCTGGGGCTTTGGTGGCAGTAATGTCACAAAGCAAACCAACCTCAATCAATTCAAGGTAGGTAGGGCACTTCAGCAGCTTGGCTTCCACTGGCATGCTAGTCTCCCCACCCAGCTCTCTGGGCTAAGTGTGGGTGTCTCAGGAACACCCCAAGTCAACTGCAGAACGACACTAGCTCGTTTTTCTTGGGAGGAGCCCTCTTTCCCCACCCTTCCCACGTGATGAGGGCCTGGGTTTGTTTTCACTTCCCTTCCTCTGTCTGCCACCTGCCACCTGCCTCGCTGGGACAGACGGGGATAGCTGGGGCCCGTGGTGGGGAGCTGCTGATATGAGCGTGGGCTGGCCCCTGGGGGAGGGCAGAGCTAGTTGACAGGGTTTGGGAAGAGGGACTCGTTGCCACGTGGTCATTGGGCTCCTTTCTCCCCTTCGCTTTCCAGGAAGAAACCACCGTTGGTAATTACGCGGCAGGACCCGAGGTAAAGGCCCGTTTCCCCACACTCCAGCCGTGAGTCTGTCCCCATCTCTTCACCTCCGTGCTCCTTAGCAATTTTTCTGACATCCCTCTTCTCTGCCTAGGCCTTTAACACTCAGTTCGTGAACATCGACAAGTTGCGATCTGTAAGTACAATCTCTGGTGCCGTCCCCACAAATATCCACATCAGAAAGGAGATCCACACCTTGGTAGCGGGCTTGCAAAGCTGACGGGGTCCCTTTAGCTTTTCTGGAGGGCTGGGGGCTAAGCTCTGTACTCCCCTGGAACCGACCCTACCCTCTGCTGGTCTCTGTCCCCCCACAGGCTTTTAAGACTGAGGAGTTCCTGAACTGGCATGCCCTCTTTGAGGTAAGTGCCTCCTGCTCTCCTTGGTGGCTGCAGTCTGTCGGGGTAGTGGCAACGCCCCTGTCCCAGCCCCCCGGCTTCTTTCCTGAGCTAGGAAGAAGGAACTGCCCTGCTCAGGTGCTGTACAGAGAAGAGAGTTTCCCCAGGAGGCTGTCGTGGCTGTCCCTTATTTTCCTAAGATGGCAGTGGGGCACAAAGACAATTCCAGAAAAGGAAGAACTTGATCAGCCAAGGATTTATGGGATCCCCCCCACCCTCTATGAAGAAACTAAAGTCCTAAGTTGGGTGGCTTGACCAAACTTAGAAGGCAAAGTGGGTGACAACGCTGGAACTAGAGCTTGCACTGCACGACCCTGGGCACACTTGCTATGTGCCTTCATGCAAAAGTCTTCAGCTCCCTGAACCCCAGTTTCCTCACGTGTGATGGGACGATGGCAGCACCTCCTCCAAAGGCTGCTGTGAAGACCAGATGAAATCATGCCCGTCGAGCAGTCAGCACAAGGCCAACGCAGAACGAGGGCACAGAAAAGATTAGTTCTCGCTAATTATAAAGCAATAACACCATCGCCACTATGGAGACTCAGTCGGTGGGCGCTTACTGACCCATGCTCACCTGACCTGTGACACGTCTCTCATTCTCTGCTTCTATTTCAGATGATCAAAAAGAAGCTTCCTTTCCTCAACTGGGATGCCTTTCCTAAGGTAAGAGGCTGTGAGCTTTAGGAGGAGGAGGGTGGAGTAGGGGAGGAAGCAGAGGATCTGGGAGGGAGAGCGGGGACAGTGAAAGGAAGATAAGCCTTCTTCTCACCAAAGCTAAGGGAAACCTCAGCTACAGTAGTTAGAGAATGGGGACTTAGACGGGGACAGAAATTCCTTTCCACCAGTGCCCGACCCTATCGTGGGCTTCCTTATGGAGGACTCTAGCTTCCTGCACCCAAGGATCCTCAATCTGACCACCCCCTCTCTCCCTCTAGCTGAAAGGATTGAGGAGTGCAACTCCTGATGCCCAGTGACCCTTCCCGTCAAGGCCCAGCACTGCCGATGCCCACTGGAAGAGGGGGCTCATGTGGGATCTGATCACCACCCTACAGTCACTCTCTCCTGGCTCAATAACTCCAATAAAATGTTTCCCAACTAAATTGCTCCTGTATCTGCGTCTCTGTCCTTATCTTACTGGGCTCTAGAAAGGACTTAAGATGGAGTGGGCTCCAAGGTTGGTAGGCAAAAATCTCGAATTCTGAGAAGGTAGTAAGTAGTAAGGCAGGAGGAAGTGGGGGGGCACGTCAAGATGGAAAGAGACACCTCGTGTCTTAGCTCCTTAGTATTGGCTAAAGAGCCCATGAGGGGCATGAAGCTGTGAGTTGCTTGGTAAGATGCCCAAGGAATCAAACCTGTTCCAAAACTACTGGCACACTCCCCCTCCTGCCTTTTGAGAACCCGAGTCCTTTGGTGGTGGCAATTTGGTATAACGGGAGCTATCTGGAATCCAAGGCTGAAGACCCAGCTTAAATCATATGAGTCCTTCTGGAATCCTTTTGTTCTTTTAAAATTACATAAGTTATACATTAAGAAAATTAGTGGTATGGCCCTGGGCCTCTCTAAGCAACCATTTCTTCATCTGTGGAGATAAGCAAGAATGATAATGACCTTGTGGTGTTGGTATGAAGGTCAAATGAGATAAGGTGTGCACAAGGCCAGGTATGTAGTAGGTACTCAACAATAACTTGTTCCCTCCACTCCGCCAAAGAGCTGCCACAGTGACCCAGATTCATTATTTACTCATTCGTCCATCCATCCATCATCCATCCATCATCCATCCATCCATCCATCCATCCATCCATCCATCCATCCATCCATCCATCCATCCATCCATCATCCATCCATCACCCATCCATCCATCATCCATCCATCCATCCATCCATCCATCCATCCATCCATCCATCCATCCATCCATCGCAAAGGTCTTGAAACATGAAAGGGGTTCAGTTTCGGTTTCTGTAGATGTATTCTGCATGGAATTTCTGTGTACATTGTGTGCCTACTCTGTGTCTTAAAATGTTGAATTAGTTGGGATTATTTTTGGTTTCTCTTGAAAACTGGGAAAATCAGAGAGTAATGGACCTGTGATTGGCTTAAATCTAAGTAACAGCTGCCGTCCTTACATAGGACATGGTTTCCAGATAAGTAAAGCTCCACCTGGAGAGTTTCACTTCTTTACATTGCCTTTTGGCCTCTATGAGCAATTGAGTTTGCAGACTGTGGCCTACAAAGGGAAATTCAATTTGTGCAGGAAAAACTTTCTCTTACTTTCTTAAGTCCTGTGGTTGGCCTAAGAATTAAACTGACATAAACCCAGCAGGGTGTGGCTCAGCAGTTGAGCGTCAATCTAAGATCCAGGCGATCGGGGTTCAGTTCCCTGTCAGGGCACATGCCCGGGTTGCGGGCTCGATCCCCAGTCGGGGGCGTGCAGGGGGCAGCCGATCAATGACTCTCTCATCCCTGATGTTTCCATCTCTCTCCCTCTCCTTTCCTCTCTCTGAAATCAATAAAGATATATTTAAAAAAAACACACAATTAAACTGACATAAGACAGATTAACAGTAGAAAAGCAAACAAACTTATTTAATATTTTTTTACATGTACCTTTGAGTCTTTAGAAGGAAAATAATGACTCTAAGAAGCCAATAGGCCCCAAAACTTGTACACCCTTTTATACAAAGAACAACAGATTGTGGGGATGTGACAACACGGACTAGGGGCAAGAAACTGTGGGGCAGTGAGTGAGAAACACATGGGGGAAAGCACTGTAAGATCAGGGTTATTTTGGTAGGTTTGTTTATATAGACTGGAGTTGACTCCCAAACTCTGGTGATAAATATCCCTCTTCTCTTCTTGGTACAGGGAGGGCACTTTTCTCAAGGAAAATGTTAGGAGCTGCTTTTAGATAGAAACCCCAAATCATCCATGTGCCAAAGTGGCATACTTTGGGGTGGCCTATTCTGAACCCCTTCCTTGGTTCCTGCTTTAGCAGATTACATGATTAAGACATGTAAATGTTACTTTTACCCTTCCTTCTGGTTAACTAACAATAATAGACACACATACACACACGAGAAGCAACTTGTAAGTGGGATCATCAACAGAAAAGAAAAAAAATGGAGACTGGTCAAATGCCAAAATCAATTAAAATATTGAACAAAGATTGAATGCTCATAAACTGGGTGATTGAAATGGAGCAGGGGAAAAATGAGCGGAGGTCCTTAAGGCATGTTTCTTAAGTGGCCAGGTTTCAGGGAAGGACAGGAGTCATCACGCTGAAGTCAAGACTATCTGAGGTAAAGCAGGTCCCCAAGCGCAGTCCTGGGATCAGCAGCACCATCACGTGGGAACTTACAGGACCTCCTGAGTCACAAACTGCAGGGCCCAGCCGCCTGCGCTTTAAGGAGCCCTCTAGGTGATTCTGATGCACTAGAGCCGAGACCCACTGGGAAAAGGGAATCAGAGAATGACTGATGCAGCACTCGGGATGGCAGTGACCCTGCTGGGGCAAATGGGGGAGGAAGTGGGGGACAGAAGGCTTCTACTATACGTGTTTTTATTTTTTCCTTAAATATATCGTAGGAGAGGGAAAAGTATCTTTTCCTTCTACCTTTCTAGGTTCCTGGCTGGCTCTCTGCAACACAAGACAGATTGAGAAGAAAAAAGCATACGAACTGATTTAATAAAAGTTTTATGGGACACGGGAGCCTTAACAAGGCAGAGGTTAAACCTGTATGTTTTTGAGCTGAGTTCGATGAAGAGGGGACAGCATGGAAAAATGTGATAGGACCAGAGGGGCATGAGCTCAGTGTGGTAAACTGGGGGCAACTTAGCAAGGCCTGTTCTTTCAGATTCCTCTTGGGGGTCCCTCAGTCTTGGAGGTAAAGATGATCCTTTCCTCAGGGTGGAGAGAGGGCACTTCTCGCAGGAAGGTCTTGTGATCTGCTTCAGGGAAAGTCGCAGAGTCATGAACGAATGAAATAGATTTCTCAGATTTAAAGTGTGGTCCTTGAAGCAGAAGCATCATCACCCGGGCTTGTGAGAAGTGCAGAATCTCAGCCCACCCTAGAGACAATGAATCCGAATATGCATTTTAATTAGACAACCTCCCCCGCACCTCACCGGGATTCCTAGGCGCGATGAAGCTTGAGAAGCCCTGCCTGGAGCAGTAGTGCTGTGCAGGCTGCCTTCAAGGAGCTAATGACCCAGCTGAAAACGAAGGCCGTGCACAGGCAGAAAGTGCTGGACACCACTAGAAACGATGTGGTTAAGTTAAATTCAGCAGAAGGGAGAAAGTCCTTTAGAGTGGGGGTAAGAACACTAGGAGAAGTAGTGTTTCAGCTGGGTACCGAAGAATTCACAATAGTACTAAAAAACAACAAACTCACTGGTTACCTTTAGGGGCTGCTGGGAACCAGTTCATTATTTTGAAAATTGATAAGTAAAGGGAAGGGATCAAACATTTATTCTCTCTCTTGTATTAATTGTACCTCTGGGCAAACAAAAAGTTTTTCTTTATACAAGGATTTAGAGCTAATAAATGCAGATGAAATAATATAATTATAATCTTATCATTTTGCACAACTTAATAAAATAATGGATGGAGGCTAGCCTGAATGACTACTAAAACTGTCAGGTAAAACACTGACAAGGACTTTAGAATGGCGGACCAGCTGATAGTCTGTGGACCATGGATCCATCCACCACTAAGAAAGACATAAGGAGATCTGCCTCGGCAGAGCTGATACAAAACAAGGCACAGAACACCACCTAGGAGGTAGCTTTGCCAAAAGTCATGCCCGATCTGATTAAAGCTCTAGAGTCTAGATCTAATTACCAGTTTGCAGGGGGGTGGGGTGAAGGTACTGAGGAACCTGGTAAAAGGTCCGGGCAGAAGAAATTAGCAAAACTCCCTTGGTAGTTCTCATGGGAAAGTCTAGAGGACCAATGGCCCAGTTTCTTCAACAACAACAACAACAAAATTGTAGGAGAAAAAAAGAAGGGGATAGGTACTTAAAGATAAGAACAAATTTAAGGCCCGGCTGGTGTGGCTCAGCTGTTGAGCATCGACCTAGGATCCAGGAGATCGCAGGTTCAATTCCTGGTCAGGGCACATGCCTGGGTTGGGGGCTCGATCCCCAGCAGGGGGCCTGCAGGAGGCAGCCGATCAATGACTCTCATCATTGATATTTCTATCTCTCCCTCTTCCTTCCTCTCTCTGAAATCAATAAAAAAATATTATACATATATATATATACATATATATAAATATAAAAGAACAAATTTAAGGATCATAGCATTTAAATGCAATGTATAGATCTTGTCAGTATCCTGATTTGAACAAATGAGCTAAAAAAAAGATTTGTGAGGTGATGAAGAAAATTGGATGCTGACAGATTCACATTAAAATTTATTTATTTTGCTAGATGTGAAAATGGTACTGTAGTTATGCGTTTATGGAAGAGTGTCTACCTTAGAGATACAAATGATGAATTTACAGATGAAATAATGAACTGTTTGGGACTTGCTTCAAAATAATCTAGTGGGTTGAGTAGTCTGGGGTATCTATAGGAAATAAGGTCGCTAGTTACTAAAGCCAGCAAGTAGATACATGAGGGTTCTTTATACTAGTTTTTTACTTTTGAATATTTTGCAAATTTCCATAATGAAAGCTTTAAATAATATTTTTCTAAAACATACTTCCATACTTTGGGAGCAAGCGAAAGGACCAACGGGGTCCCCCCAGTGGGCAGAGCATAAATGCCGAACTGGTCGTGCAGGATGCCGGATTGGGGACCTAGTTCAGCTTGGCTGTGACGTAGGTGGCGAAGGCTAGAAATGCAGGTTTGGTCAGATGATGGAGGGCCTTGAACATGAGGTTGAGAAATTTCCACTCGGTCCTGTGGTCAGTGAAGAGAGTCCTGGCAACAGCCACTCTTGTTTGGTTCTTACCACAAGCCAGGTTTTATGCCAAGTGCTTTCCATATACTATCTCAGCTGGTCCACATAACAAGGCTATTAGGTTGGCATCATTATCTCCGTCTCACAAATGAGGAAGCTGAACCTCAGAGATGAAGCGATTTGTTTGGGCTCACGCAGCCAGCACCCGCGGAGCCCCGCTCAAACCCGCGCGCACCTAGGCCACTATCCCGCTTTAACTGGAGTGATTCTGACTCATTTGCTTTATAAACGGGGCTTCCATATAAGCTTTTGCTGGACAAAAGGCTTCCATTCCTTAAAAAATGCTTGGAAACCATTGCCGGGAATGGTGGGCAGCTGCTGAAGTCACTTAAGGCAGTGTATCCCAGTGGTTAGAACACAGGTTTTAAACCAGCCGGACCTGGTTTCAAACGACGTTCCTACCATTTTATTAACCATGCGACGTGTGGGTGGCCACTCTGTCAGGGCCTCAGGTTCCTCATTTGTAAAGTGAGAAATATACTGATATTTCACAGGAATCAGGCCACAATGCGCGTTAGGCTAATACTCAGATGGGAGCTGCCTGATGACCCTGCACAACCCGGCAGGTCGTGACCCAGGCAGAGTCCCCCTTAGAGAACAGATATTCACAATCGTGCTCGCTTGCCCTTTTCCAACGGACGAGGGGACTGTCGCTCAGAAAAGTGACCTGGCTTTCCCGAGAGAGGAAGCAGCAGAGCCGGGCTTTGGCCCAGCTCCTGTTAGACTCCGCAGCCCAAGGGGGTAAAGGCCCCTTGGCGCCGAGCACCTGTGCTAAGCACTTTACATTCATGTTCTTATTTAACCCGTACAACTGTCTGCAGCAGGTGCTATTATCATGCTCATTTTACGGAAAGGAAAAGAAATCTCGAAGGGACAAAGCACGGCTGGGTTTGACTTTCTATCACATGAGCCTCTCCTCAGATGCCTGAATGACAAAGCCAGGACAGAAGTGCGAGGTTGTGGATGTGCGCACCCCAGCAGCTACTGTCCTAGGAAGACACTAGAAACTCTTGCATAGATATAGAGAGAGGTGGATATAATTGTTTCACAGCAGCCACACTTGCATTGGTTCAAAGACGGAAACCACCTAAATGTGCATCAATCAGAGAATGGAAAAATCAATTATGGTATATCCATCCATCCAGTAGAGTGGTAGGTATCCGGCAGTGCAAGTGAGATAGAGTTACATCTCTCAACCACACGGAGGCTGAAAAGCATGTTAAGTGAAAAAACCAAGTCACAAAATGATACCTATAGTGTGAAACCATTCATGTAAAGCTTAAAAACATGCAAAGCAATATAGATGTCTGTGGGTACATCCATTTGCAGTAAAAGTATAAAAATACAGCAGGAAAAAGGTCCTTCACTAACTGTGTTACCTCCGGAGAGGGAAAACATTGGATCAAGAAAGGGACCTAGGGCTCGGGCTCTGTCTGTAATGTTTTCGTTTTTAAAACAAGTCTGAAACGAATGGGTCAAAGCGTTGAGTTGAATGAAGTTGGGGGATGTATACACTAGGCTTTGTCAGTACGGCTTCTCATGTTTTTATTATGTTTGAGATATTTCATAATAAAATATTTTAAAGCAGCAATAATAAAGGCACCTTAATTGTCACCTGCCCACAGCCGTTCGCCACGAGGGCACTGCGTTGCGGGCACGCCCTCCTCATCCTGCCTCCTAAACGAGAGCCTGGTTCACCTCATTACAAACGAGGGCACTGCGGAGGCAGCCCGAGAACCTGGGCAGATGCAGCATCCTCAGGTGCCCCTGGGGACACAGCACGCTGCCCTTGATGACTATCTTCCTATGGAAACCTCCCCCAGCATTTCCTGACGCCCACCAGCTGAACCTACGACAACATTCCTGGGCGCTCCTCCCCAAAGCAATGGCAACCCAAACAAATAAAAAGCCTCAGTCCTCTCCCACTGACAGACCCCTCACGTTCCTCGTTTCTCACAGAAACAGAAGTCTCCCCACCATCTGGTGACTGGAGGTAACGTCCTTCAGTGCCCTCGACTGCAGCTGACCTCTTTCACCTCTACCCTCCTGTGGGACTTCCTCACCCATGGATACCTGGTCACTTCCCAGGAGCCCTGAAAGCCCCTTTTTATGTTAAACCAGATCATGCCATCTTTCTACTCTTGACCCTTCAAGGATTTCCAATTACTTCCAGAATAAAACTCTATAGACTTTACCATAAGTCTCATCTCCTACCTCCCTCAGTTACCTCGGTCACTTTGGTTCAGCCACCCAGCCTCCTTGGGGCTCCTCAAACAGGCCAAGCTTGCCCTCTGCCTGGATGACTCCTTCTCTCCTTCCCTTGCTCCCCTACTTCCTTCAGGTCTCTTAAGATAACACTTCCTCAGTGAGGCCTTCCCAGTCTGACCACCTTGCCCAAAGCATTACCTGCCCTTTTGATCTTCTAACTCTGCTTTTTTTTAGTTATGGCATCTATCACTACCGGAAATATCTCTATTAATTTATCTTGATAGTGTCTAGAGCTGCACTGTCCACTATAGTAGCCACGAGCCACATGTGGCTACTGAGCATCAGAAATGTGACTAATCATTAAATGAAATATGGGGCAAGTGTAAAGCACGCACACTGCATTTTAAAGACGTTGCAAAAAAAAATGCAAAAAAGCATATAAACATCTCACTAATATCTTTACATTACATGTTGAAGTAATACTTTGGATATATTGGGTTAAATAAAATATTAAAATTTAAATTAATTTCACCTGTTTCTTCTTTCTTTTTTAAAACTTGGCTATTGGAAAATTTTAAGTTATATATAGGGCTCCCGTTCTATTTCTGTTAGATACAGCTCGTCTAGATGGTCAGTCCTATGAAGACGGGAACTCTTGTTTCCCGCTGTATCCCTAGTACACAGTGACTGACACAGAGCAGGCACTCAGTAAACACTGGTGAGCTGAATGAAGGACCAGCCTCCTTGTTCATGCCTAAGCCTACGCCTGGGCATGCACAGTCGAGCCTCCATCAGAGATTACTACTCAGTAACTTCCCTGCAGAGAGCCCCCTATCCAACATATCACGCACTCCTGGCCCTATAGTAACACCTCCAACATTTCCCAGAGCGTGAATCTCCTTTCATATTCTTCTCCAACGGGCAAGGAACTCTACCTCAAAACCTCACCGGATGTTCTGCATTCCTGATATGATGTGTGGTCACAGGGTCACTGTGACGGTCTCAGCAAAAGCTCTCCCCCACCATGACAAAGCTCACTCCTTACACAACGCCCTTCTGCACTCACCCACAAGGCAGCATCAGGGATCCATGTCCCTCCAACATGGTGACCAGAGGAAAGATCTCTCAAGACCTCCTTTCATCCCAGATTCCCTTACAGCTTGTTCCCAGGAGAGCCCTCCTCACTAATTCCCAACAGAACACGTGGGGTCTCTCCCTATGGAAGCAGGAGCCAGGAAAATGAACTTTTAACTCCTTAGATTATCTCCAGTTGGGCTTTTTCAGAGAGTTACAGAGGCAGGCTGACTGGATTGAGAGAGCAAGGTCTCATTCGCTGTACAACTTGAAAACTGTGTCGCGTTACCAGGCCACCTCGTTATTTCTTATAAATCAAATTGCCTGCAAAACCTCATTGTGTCCTAACTGGTTTTGTTCAGTGGTTAGAGCACCGGTCTGCAGACTGAAGGTCCTGGGTTCGATTCTGGCCAAAGGCAAGTACCTCGGTTGAAGGCTTGATCCCCGGCCCCAGTCGGGCGAGTGCGGGAGGCAACCAATCGATGTGTGTGTCTCTCTCTCCCTTCCACTCTCTCTGAAAAAGCAATGGAAAAAATATCCTTGGGTAAGGAGGGGGAAAAAAACACACATATTGCCCTGGATATGTTTTTGTATAATTCATTCACTGTAAACCTTTATAACATGGCACAATTTTTGTACACATTTTACTTTGGCACTGACCATTTCTCAATATACCTCAGAGAAGCCTCCCGAGGTCTCTCCTGACCTCAAGGAAGCCCTGTCCAGCTCCCCTCAAAGGCCCTGCCCGGGAATAAAGCCCCTGCCCCTAGAAGCCCAGACTGACAGTTCTTCATATTCTCAGTTGAAGAAGCTCCAACTTGGCTTCAACCTGGCCCAGCTCCCCTTCTAGCGCCGTCGGCAAGGCCAGGGCCGAGGACCCCGCGTGGAGCTTGGTGATCTGGGCCCACTGGCTTCTTCCCACGAGGGTCAGCTCTGCCTCCAGCGGCTGGCACGTCACTTACCATGTGCCCTGCAGGCCCACTCAGCTCTAACCTGTGCATGCTCCCCGGCTTGGCTGGGGGTCCCTGCTTGGCTGTTCCCCACCCACTTTGGCTGAGGCCCCTCCAGCTCGCCGCAGTTTGGCTCAGGTTTTAAGGGGCATCACGCAGGGAGGCATTTCAAGGCCTCGCTGGGGACCTCCTCCCGCTTTCCTGCCCTGCGGCCCTGGGGGCACTGGCGCGCTGGGAAGCACAGAAAATTTAGGGACATTGAGGCCTGGGCCTGAAGTGAAAGCCTGCGAACCCCAAACTCTGAGGCAGAGGGGAGTTCCTCAGGACCCAGAAGGCAGACAGGAGGGACTGAAGAGGAGCACAAAAAAAAGAAAAGGGTCGGGTAGGTTAGTTGGTTAGAGCGTTGTCCCCATATGCCAAGGTTGCGGGTTCAATCCCCGGTCAGGGCACATGCCAGAATCAACCAAGGGCCCTGGCCGGTGTGGCTCAGTTGGTTGAGTGTCCTCCTGTGCACCAAAATGTCGCTGGTTGAACCCCTTCAGGGCACATGCCGGGGTTGTGGGTTCGATCCCTGGTTGGGGTGCATGCGGGAGGCAGCCAACTGATGTTTCTCACATGAATCTTTCTCTCTCTCTCTCTCCCTTCCTCCCTCTTTAAAAAGCAATGAAAACATATTTTTAAAAAAGCAACCAATGAATTCATAAATAAATGGAATAACAAATCAGTGTCTCTCTCTCTAAAATAAATCAATAAAAAAATAAATTAAAATTTCTCTTTTTAAATCAATTGATGAGAAGATAATACTTGAAACATGTTGGGGGTAAATAAAATATATTATTAATGTGAATTTAATCTGCTTCTTTTTAATCTTTTAATGTGGCTATTAGAAAATTTAAAAAGGCTTATATTCTATTTCCGTTGGACAATGCTGGGGGTGATAGAAGGATACATCGCAAAGCTCTTAGCCCACTGATTGGCACAAACTAAATGTCTGATAAATTCTCCAAATGCACTTTTACAGCTTGCTTCCTTGTGAAAAGCTTTTTGCTGGTTAATGAGGTTTCAGCTCTGAATAAAATAGAACTGCCCAGTGTCACTCAGCTGAGTGGGAAGACACACCCTGGAAGGCACTTGTAGATCATGATAAGTAGGTGCTGCAACAGAAATAAAACAGACAGCAGAACAGCAGGGGCTGGCAATGTATCTTTAATTAATGTGTCTGGGAGGGCCTCTCTGAGCTGGTAGCATTTGAGCTGAGACCTGAATGACTAACAGAGGGAGCTGGTCAAGGCCTGGGCGCAGGGGTTCCGAGCAGAAGGAACAGCCTTTGCAAAAGTCCCGAGGCAGGAATGAGGCTTCTTTAAATGAGCAGGAAAAAAGCTCTTGTGTTGAAGAAAAGGTTAGCAGGAAATGAGCCTGCAGAGGTGGAGGGGTGGTGGCTGGCAGGTCGCAAGGGCCTAGTAGGTTATGGTCATTGATAGCTGAAGTGTGACAGGAAACTTTCGTAGCCATTTCCACCCAGTTTTGGGGGAGAATCAAGCCCTGACACTCTAAGGCATCCATTGCATGTAGTGAATTAGCTCATCTCCTCTTGTGTTAGAGAGAGAATCGTATCAGCTAGTGTCATCCTTAGGGAAAGAGAGAAAACAGTCACTCATACCATCCTTTGCAGGGCTTAATTCTTTCCCAAGACCCTGAGAAAGGCTGAATGAGAGGATATTTAGCGAGAGATTTGAAAAAGATCATGCTGACTGCAGTGTGGAGAGTGGATGGAATAGGGGCCGAGAGGCAGGAATGGAAGCATGTGAGGGATCCTTCACGGTGGCCCAGATGAGAGATGATGGTGGCTTCCACTGGGGCTGCAGTAGCTGCACAGTGAGAAATGAGTATATATTTTGGAAGCTGGAACCAAATGGAACCAATGGATTAGACATGAGGAGGAAAAGGAAAGAGAAGGAGCCAAGGATAACTACTGAGTTTTTGGTGGGAGCAACTGGGTGGATGCCGGTACCACGTATGGCGACTTGAATGAGTTCTAGTCCCAATTCTACTGGCTGACCCTGGGCAAAGAAGTGGCTTCCTCACTGCCGAGCCTCAGTTTCCTCATCTGTAATATGGGAATTGCCATGGAGATTTAATGAGATCATGCATGAAAAGCACAGGCCTAGGGCATGGTAAGCACTTAAACTTTTATTATTATCATCATGATCATTCCTGCAAGACTAGGATACTAAAGTAGGTAAAATCATGGTAGGGAAACCAGTCAGACCTGAGCTGAGTCCCTGCATTGTTATGTGACCTTGGTGAGATCAACTGACATCTCAGGCTAAGGTTCCCCCTCTGTCAAGGGGGTTAATGAGACTAACCTCCTTCAGGACATGGTTGTGAGGATTCAGTGAAGTCTTTCTTTTTTAAAAAATCCTCACCCAAGCATATTTTTTCCACTGGTTTTCAGAAAGAGTGGAAGGGAAGGAGAGAGAGGGAGGGAGAGAGAGAAACATTGATGTGAGAGAGACTCATTGATTGGTTGCCTCCTGCATGAGCTCTGACCGGAGTTGGGGATGGAACCTGCAACTGGGGTACATGCCCTTGGCCAGAATCAAACACGGGGCCCTCAGTCCGAGGGCCGATGCTCTAACCACTGAGCAATAGTAGCCGGGGCTTCAGTGAAGTCTTGAATGTGAAGTGCTTAGCACTCAACAAAGTACATAGTAATTGCTCAGTAAACAGGGCCTAAATGCTAGAGTAATCTGAGTTTTCTTCTGTGTGGTGTTGGGAGAGCAGAATTATTACTTAAATAAATCTTTGTATTCTATTATGAAATAACACATGCTCATGGAAAAATATAAACAGTACAGAATTATGTGAAGTAGAAGATGAAAGCTGACCTACCTCCCCTTGCCTAACTCCCTAAATCACCACTGTTGACATGCCTGCATACGTGCGTGTTACGCTTTTCTTAGGGAGGCAGCGTAAGATAATGGCCGAGGGTTCAGACTACAGAGTCATCCAGACCCAGGTTCTAGTCCTACCCCTGCCACTTACTTGCTATGAGATACTGAGCAAGTTATTTAACAGTCACTCTAAGTTTCAATTTTCCTTTTTGTAAAAAGAAAAGTCATGACAGTCCCTATACTGTGCTTTGGTAGAGTCACTGAAGAAGGTGCGCAGAGGGATTAGCACTGGGTCCACGTGTCCAAGATCTCAGGACGCTTAGCTGCTATTATTATTACATACAGTTAATTTAACATTAGGGACAATACTGTTTTCTTGATGTTCTTCTGCGATTGTTTTTGTAGCTTAGTAAGATGTCTTGAGTCCCTTTCCACACCAAGATTCGTCTTTATTTGCTGCAAGGTTAAGGAGGTGGGCCCCTTGACAACTCCTCAGCCTTAGGTTTCTGCTTCTGAGACTTTCCTGGCTGCAGGTGCCCACCAGCCGCAGCCTCGGTGGTGCCTGGGCCTCGCTGCGTCGGAGGCAGTAATAACCTCATCTGCCCACGAGGGGGCAGGCAGATTCCAAGAGAGGAGAGCAAGTGGCCCAAGGAAAATGTGCCCCGCATTACAGCCTCTTATCTCTGCGACCTGTGCTCTTGGGACTTGGTGTGATTTCTGAGGTCACATCTTGTTTCCCTCAAGGGGACCATATACACTGCGTTCACTTTTCACTGGTGAGGTCTCAGGCAGAATTTAGACCAAGCTCATCTTAGATCCTAAGATCTTGATGTCATTGTTTTATACAACCTACTGTCTAGAGTATTTGTAACTAGCTTTATGATTATATTATAGATTTTCTTTTCTTTTCTTTTCTTTTCTTTTCTTTTCTTTTCTTTTCTTTTCTTTTCTTTTCTTTTCTTTTCTTTTCTTTTCTTTTCTTTTCTTTTCTTTTCTTTTCTTTTCCTTTCCCTTTCCCTTTCCCTTTCCCTTTCCCTTTCCCTTTCCCTTTCCCTTTCCCTTTCCCTTTCCCTTTCCCTTTCCCTTTCCCTTTCCCTTTCCCTTTCCCTTTCCCTTTCCCTTTCCCTTTCCCTTTCCCTTTCCCTTTCCCTTTCCCTTTCCCTTTCCCTTTCCTTTCCTTTCCTTTCCTTTCCTTTCCTTTCCTTTCCTTTTCAGAGAGTCTACTGATTATGTAAATGGTTATTTTCATCCCACCTCTCTCCCCACTATACACAGACTGCTCTTCAGTTCTGGGACTTATTTCCTCTCCTTGCAGGATCTAAGCCCCCTCCCAGTACCAACCTCTCCTCTATGTTATACTAATTTGGACAATCCCAGTTTTCTTCTCCAACCATGCAAAACCCAAACATTCTCTTTGCTCAAAGGCCCTTGTATTACTTACCCATGTCTGTACCTGTTTTCCTCTTTATGAGAGAGCTGGTCTTGGATTCTTGAAGCCTATTTGAGAAATGACAAGCCTTAAAATTCCCATCTTTGCAGAGGAAGTGATGGGAGGGGCAAGACAAATGGCAGCGGCCTGGGATAAAAGGTCAGGCACAAGGTTGGTGATTTCTTTAGCACAGGATAGTTCTTGGAGAGGATCATAACTATATTAGGGCCAATAATAATTCTTTTTCTACCTGGCCCATGGGCTGTTGTCAGGATCAAATGAGATAAGATCCTAAAATCACTCTGTAACATGTAAAGCACTTTATAACTTGTTAGGTGTCAGCAGTTAGCAAAATCACCCACATCCCACCCATGCTGTGGAAGGAAGGGCACTGGATGGAAACTCAGAAGACTTGAGTCTGCTACCAACTTGTTGAGGGTGAGTAGCAAGTTTCCTTTGCTGGCAAAGTGATTCAGTCACTTGTTGAATTGTTGTGCCTGCTGGGGGTGTACAGGTGAACAAAATAGACAGGTTACCTTGGAACCCATGTTCAAGAGAAGTCAGACAATAAACACATAAACAAATAATAATAAAAAAAGAAATACTTGAGGCGAATGAACTGAAAGCACCTTTGGCTCCTTCCTGAAATCCTACTACAATGACAGTAAAGATCATCTAGAAAGCACTAAACCCATAGGGACAGAAGAAGCACAAAAGCGAATGCAATGACACCCAGATCCGGGCAGTTGGAAAGCCGATGAGTGCTAATGGGCAGCTGACTTGGCAGACCTGTGAAAGCTGAATCAACAAAGTTTTACTGTAAGATCCACATGAGGCTTTTGAGGCAACAAACACCTCTGGAAAGGAGGGCGAAGGGCAAGCTAACATAAGGAGGATCGGTTGAAAGTCTATTTGAAAAGAATCCCAGCCGGGCGTGGCTCAGCGGTTGAGCGGTGACCTAGGATCCAGGCCATCGGGGTTCGATTCCCGGTCAGGGCACATGCCCGGGTTGTGGGCTCGATCAATGACTCTCATCATTGATGTCTCTATCTCTCTCTCTCCCTCTCCTTTCCTCTCTCTAAAAAAAAAAAAAAAATCAATAAAGATATATTTAAAAATAAATAAATAAATGTGTACTCCTATAAAAGAAAAGAAAAGAAAAGAAAAGAATCCCCAGATCTCTTCCCCAAGTTCCTGATGTAAGGCAGCTGCCCCTCACCCAGGACAAGACTGCAGTTTCACTCTTTAGAGAGGACAATACAAAGGGTCCTTGGAATGTGAGATACCAGGCACGGTTGGACGAGGGAGCAACGTAATATAAAGAAGAGATTAAAGGAATGTTGGATGTTGAACCCCATACACCTATTTTCCATTTGACTTCTAAATTTCTTTCACTCTCCGGAGAACAGAAGAATTTTTCCTGGGAAATTTGATCAGCCAAGAAGAAAACCCCTAAGTATTGACATCGGAGGTTCCCCCAACTGAATGACCCAGCTGAGCCACCCTTTAGTGAAGCCTAGTCCGTGTGCTCACAGCTTTCACTCACTATTTAGCACCAGTGGGGGGCAGCCTCCAAGATGGCACCAGCAATCCCACCTCCTTGCGTTCCCACTCTTGTATAATCCACTCTCCCTCTGAGAATGAGCTGAGCAAAAACAACAGAAGATCACTTTGAAGATTAGGTTTATAAAAAGGCTGGCTTCATCTTGTCGTCTCTTGTTTTCGTGCTTTCTTGCCCTGGTGGAAGCCAGCTGCCCCGGGGAGAGGTGCACATGGTAGGAACCAGGGAGGCCTCGGGCCCACAGCCAGTGAGAAACTGAGGCCCTCAGTTCAACAGCCCTCAAGGAATTAAATTCTGCCACCAACCACATTTTTATTGTGAATATTTTCAAACAACATCACAAGTAGAGGGCATAGTACTGTAGAATCTAATTTACCCATTACCCGAATTCAACAGTTATTGAGATTTTCCACATTCCACTCTTTTCCCTTTTCTTTTCTGCCTTTAAAGCAAACCCTGGGCATCATGTCTGTTACCTTTATATACCTTTTGTACATCTAAAAAGAGATTAGTCTCCTTTCCTTCTCTTTAGAATGAGCAGATATCAAGGATTACCAGATATCTGATGACACCTGTAGCATAAAGGATGGAGACCAAAAGAGGCTACTTGGGCCTTAGCTGGTTTGGCTCAGTGGTTAGAGGGTCAGCCGGCAGACTGAAGGGTCTCGGGTTCGATTCTGGTCACGGGCACACACCTGGTTGCAGGCTCGATCCCAGGTCCGGGTACCTGCTGGAGGCAACCAATTGATGTGTCTTTCTCACATTGATGTTTATCTATCATCTATCTATCTATCTATCTATCTATCTATCTATCTATCTATCTATCTATCTATCTATCATCATCTATCTATATCTATCATCTATCTAATTATCTATCATCTATCATCTTCCACTCTCTCTGAAAAGCAATGGAAAAAATATCCTTGGGTGAGAATTTTTAAAAAAAGGCAACTCGGTGAACATTCTTCAAAGAGATCCAAATGGATATTACAACAATAACACAATATTGATAATAAAAGAAAGTGCTTGGGAATGAAAGTGATAGCCAAAAGGAAAAATTAAATAGAAGGGGTGCAATATGCACTTGAGGAAATCTCACAGAGAGCAGAGCAAAAAGATTGAGAGATAGAAATGGGAGAGAAGGGAAAATTAGTGGGCCAGTCTAGGGGGTTCAATATCCCCCAAATAATAGGAGTTCTAGAAAGAGAGAAGAGAGAAAATGACGGAAAGAACTAATCACAAAATATTTTAAGAGAACTTTTCCAAACTGAAGGTTATTAATTATTTTGCAGACTGAGAGTCCATCGAGTACCTAGCACAAGGGATGAATTTAGAATACTTGCTAGAAAGGTAAGGACCCTTCGAGCTTCCAGTGAGGAAAATATAGGCCTCACACAGGGGATCAAACATCAGAATATATCGGGAATTTTCAACAAGACTGGAAGCTAGAAAGCAATGTGACAATGCCTTGAAAATTCTGAAGGAAAATGATTTCCAATCTGTAATTCCACTCATAGCCCGATATGAATTAAACACGAAAGCAGGATAAAGACGTTTTCTGACATGCACAGTCTCGACATGCTTTCTAAAGGAGCTGGTAGAGGGCAGAAACCAAGGGAGAGAAACAAGAACAGAGAAGCAAAAGGCCTCCCAAGAGTGTCCAGGGCCAGCTATATACCTGGCAGAAACTATCACCAGGCCAGAAGCAAGTCAGAAAGGTCTGGGAGGGATTTCTTTAGGAAGATGAAATCTGTATCCTACCAATACCTCTGAAGGTCTTGAGAGGAAATAAGACAATTTGCAAAGAGTTTGGCGGGGGGGGGGGGGGGGGGGGGAATTAGTGATAAGCATGTAGAAAACTAAGCAAATAAAAAATAAAGCAATTTTTTTGTAAATAACCAAATCCAAATTTTATTTTATTATTACTTTTTCTAATTTTTAAAAATCTTTATTGTTGAAAGTATTACAGATGTCCCCTTTTTTACCCCCATTGATCCCCTCCACCCCGCATCCACCCCATCCCCAAGCCTTCCCCAGACCAATGTCTGTATCCATAGGTTATGCATATATGCATTTAAGTTCTTTGATTAATCTCTCCCCACCCACTCCCCCACCCCCGCCCTCCCTCTGAGATCCCTCAGTCTGTTCCGTGCTTCTATGTCTCTGGATCTATTTTGTTCATCAGTTTATTTTGCTTATTATGTTCCACATATAAGTGAAATCATGTGGTACTTGTCTTTCTCTGATGTGGCTTATTTCACTTAGGATAATCCTCTCCAGGTCCCTCCATACAGTCCCAAAGGATAAAAGATCATTTTTTACAGCTGCATCGTATTCCATGGTGTGAATGTCCCACAGCTTTTTTATCCACTCACCTACTGATGGGCACTTGGGCTGTTTCCAGATCTTAGCTATTGTAAATTGTGCTGCTATGAACACAGGGGTGCATAAGTTCTTGTGATTGGTGTTTCAGGTTTCTTAGGATATATTCCTAGAAGTGGGATCACTGGGTCAAATGGCAGCTCCATTTTTAATCTTTTGAGGAAACTCCATACTGTTTTCCATAGTGGCTGCCCCAGTCTGCGTTCCTACCAGCAGTGCACCAGGGCTCCCCTTTCTCCACACCCTCACCAGCACTTGTCAGTCGTTGATTTATTGGTGGCAGCCATTCTGACAGGTGGGAAGTGATACCTCATTGTGGTTTTAATTTCCATCTCTCTGATGCTTAGTGACTTTGAGCATATTTTCATATGTCTCTTGGCCATCTGTATGTCCTCTTTGGAGAAGTGTCTATTTAGGTCCTTTGCCCATTTTTGAGTTGGACTGTTTGTCTTCCTTTTGTTAAGTTATATGAGTTCTTTATATATTTGGGATATTAACCTGCAATGGTAAGTGGAGCTGTTTTTTTAGTTTCTCTTTCTGAGAGTTTGTTATTGGTGTATAAAAATGCCATCGATTTCTGGGTATTAATTTTGTATCCTACTATCTTGCTGAATTCATTTATTAAATCTAGTAGTTTTTTGGTGGAGTCTTTAGGATTTTCTATGTGCAATATCATGTCATCTGCAAATAAGGACAGTTTTACTTCTTTCCAATTTGGATGCCTTTTATGTTTTCTTCTTGTCTGATTGCTGTGGCTGGGACTTCCAGTACTATGTTGAATAAGAGTGGTGAAAGTGGACACCCCTGTCTTGTTCCTGTTCATAGGGAAAATGGTTTTAGTTTTTGCCCATTGAGTATGAAGCTGTAGGTTTGTCATACATGGCCTTTATTATGTTGAGGTACAATCCCTCTATTCCCACTTTGCTGACAGTTTTTATAAAAATGGATGTTGGATTTTATCAAATGCTTTTTCTGCATCTATTGATATGATCATGTGATTTTTGTCTTTCAATTAGGCTAATTCTGGCCTCTTAAAAAGAGTTTGGAAGTGTTCCTTCCTCTTGGATTTTTTGAAATAGTTTGAGGAGGGTAGGTGTTAGTTCTTCTTTGAATGTTTGGTAAAACTCGCATGTGAAGCCGTCCGGACCAGGGCTTTTGTGTGCTGGGAGCCCTTTGCTTACTGCTTCAACTTCACCAGCAGTTATCAATCTATTCAGGTTTTCTGACTCTTCCTGGTTGAGTTTTGGAAGATTGTATTTGTCTAGGAATTTGTCCATTTCACCCAGGTTGTCCAACTTGGTGGCATATAGTTGTTCATAGTATTTTCTTACAATCATTTGTATTTCTGTTGGGTCAGTTGTTATTTCACCTCTTTCATTTCTGATTTTGTTTATTTGGGTCCTCACTCTTTGTTTCTTGATGAGTCTGGCTAAAGGTTCACCAATCTTGTTTATCTTTCCAAAGAACCAGCTCTTGGTTTCATTGGTCTTTTGTATTTTTTTAGTCTCTATGTCATTTATTTCTGCTCTGATCTTTATTATTTCCTTCCTTCTTCTAGCAATTTAAATATATATATATCTTTTCTGATTTCAGAGAGAGGAAGAGAGAGGGAGAGAGAGAGAAACATCAATGATGAGAGAGTCATTGATCGACTGCCTGCTGCACACCTCCACTGGGGATCGAGCCCGCAACCCGGGCATGTGCCCTGACCGAGAACCGAAGCCTGATCTCCTGGATCCTCGGTCGATGCTCAACCACTGAGCCACACCGGCTGGGCGTAAAGCAATTTTAATTCCAGGGGGTGGGGGGAAAATTGTGCAAGGCAGAAAAGGTAATCACAGTTTACTATAGAACTCCCCTATTTACATAGTCATAATAATGTAAACGTCGACTATTGTTCTAACACAATTACAATGCAAGTATATTAAGAAGATACAGAGTGGGAGGGGGCGTGTGTTTATGTACTGGGGAAAGCTAAATTCTCATCTGCTACCTTTCCAGACATTTGAAACTTTGCCAAGTGGGTTACTGGACTAATACTTTGGAAGGCTTAGAGATCTTTGGCCCAATTTCCTGGTTGAATGTGCAATCTGTAGATGAGAAATGTCCTCATTTCCTGTGACTAGAGAAAAATAAAGAAAAGAAAAAAAATGGGCCAAAGTATCTAACGACAGGAAGTAGAGAAAGCTGAAGAGAGAGAGAGAGAGAGAGAAAGAGAGAGAGAACTAACTGAAGCCTGGAGTGAGGGGCAGAAGGTTGGAAGGAGCGGGCGTGGAATCCTGGCTGCGTGTTTCCTTCCCACCCTCTCCAGGCTGGCCCACCTCTGCCTTCTCTGACCGCACTGATCACCACAAAACCACACTACACATGAGCTCTGTGTGGTCAGATGAGAATTTCTGAGGAAGGGGGGCGACAAAAGAGGAAATGAGATAGTCAATGCAGGTTCCCCTTTCCTGGGTCAGGCTGAACCAGATCCCTCCAGCCCGGGTTCCTGGTGGTGGCTCTATGGCTGCTGCCTGTGTTATTCATTAACCAGACACTAATATTTCTGTTTACCCATCTGCCATCTGCAGGGGATTCAGAGGAGTCCTGCAATCTAACCAGCCACCCGGATTCTCTTGGACCAGGCCCAGACAGCCACACTGAGCTAGTGTTTCCTGTGCCAGAGCCTTGTACTAAATGTAGCCAGGCAGAGAGAAAGTTTTCTCAAGTAGGATCTGATCTGTCTGCCAGGTGAGCATATGTGCTGGGAGTGTATCTAGGCATGTGCTTGAGTTGGCCTGCAAGAGCTGATTATTAGCATCTCTTGCCAAACCCATGCTCAGTGTCTTCATGTTGGTAGAAACTGGTCCTGGTGGAGTGTGTCTGCCACAGAAATTGGCAAGTGCAGCAACTCAGAGCCTTTCCTAACCTCCAACCCCCCTGCTCCACACCCCCCCCCATCCCTAGAGCTGGCTGTGAACCATTTCCTAGCACAGCACTGGGGACATCTATTTATTAAGTAGATGCAAGACTTGTATTCGAATGAAAGAGGAAACAGCTCCATTTTCACCGAGGTGCCAGCCTGATGGAAACCCTGCATGTTTGCCACGGTACTTTATGCTTTCTTAACTCTGCCGTGCACTTTATCTCCTTAACCTAACACCCATCTGCCTTCAGTGGTAGGCACAGCGCCAGAATGATCACCTGAAAACGGAAACAGATCATTCCACTCTCTCACTTAAAGCCCTCTGATGGCTTCAAAAACTCTTAGAATAAATTCAGACTCCTATCTGTGGCCTAAAAAACTTTTTGTGGTCTGGTTTCTGCTGACCTCTTCAACATCATCTTCCGTCACTCACCCCCCACAGTTCACGATAATCTGGTCCAGTGGTTCTCAAAGTGAACCATCAGCACCAGTATCACCTGGGATTGTTAGAAATACAGGCTCTTGGGTTCCATCCCAAACCTACTGATTCTGAAACTGTGGGGAGGGCAGACAGCAATTCAGGCTTGAGAAAGCTCTCCATGTGATTCTAATACATGCTTAAATTTGCAAACCACTGCTCTAGCCCCGCACTGGCTTGGCATGCTAAGGTTTCTTCCGCTGCTCAGGGCCTTTGCATCAGCAGTTCCTGTTTCTAGAATGCCCTTCCAGTGGGCCTTTGTATGGCCACTCCTCTCATTCAAGTCTCAGCTGAGCATCGCTGACCCAAGAGACTCTTCTAACCCCTCTCAAATCCCTCCTTAGGCTTCCTCTTATACCCCATATCTGTTTGTAAAAACCATTTGCCACATTCTGAAATCACCTTGGTTGTTTATTTGTTTACTTGGTTATTAACTCTTTTTCCCCACTAGAATGGAAGCCCCAGCTGCACCCCCAGCTCCTTATATATCCTGGCTTATCATAGGTAATCAATCCATATTTGGTGAGCAGTTGAAATACTATTTTCCCAGTGAAGAAATGGGATAGATATCAAGTGACTTAATGAAGATGGAATACTTGTTAGTGAATAGCTACAGTTTCACCCTGAAAGTCTCAGACCAGGACCAGAGATTTTCTTGCACTTTTCTGATTAGCAGGAGGAGCCATGTCCCTAAAACCCCAGGCATCTCAGGTTGGAAGGGGTCTGGCCGTTACCGGTGCAGCCCTTATCAGATGTGTGATTTCCTCAGTGTCCTCAGATGGGCATTTTCTGTCTTCTAGTTTGCCTTTCCTGGAGACTGGGAAGTGATTAGTTGCTGAGGCAGTCGGTTCCGTTTTAAACAGCCCTGACCCTTTAAGATGTAACCCCCTGCCTCTTTGCCCGTGATTCACGTTCTTCCTTGCGGAGCTGCAGAGACTGCATCTTCCATACAGCGGAACCTGCCTCGTCCCAGCCACGCATGCGGCCTTCTCTTAGTTGCTTCTCAGGCGTCAGCGAGAAAGGCAGGCACTTTGGGGTCAGGAAAACCTGGATTTAAGCTCCCTCTCGCCTATTGGCCTTGGCAAGTTCCCTTCATCATTTGAGGCTCCTTCTCCAGAACAGTGCTTGGCATTGAATGTGTTATTTTATTTTTATTAGGTTTTAAGTTTCCAAGATATTTTGGTTAATTTTTCTGATTAACCAAGTAATTACCCTTTGATTCCTCGAGTGAATGTCCTTTATAAAATGTGTTGCTCAGTTCTGGACATGCTACTGAATAGACCTCAGTGGAGTGAGGTGATCCACTAGTTTTGACACGGTTTCTTTTAATACTACCCAAAATCAAATGAGCTTTTTTGGGAATACAAACTCTTGGAAATCTGAAAATCCCCGATTTTCCCCCCCTCACACATTACTATCAAACTATCCTATAGAGTTGACTATCTAATATATTATTTTCATCATTTTAAATTTCTACTTGTGCTTAAATTTCTGCCTGTGCTTCAGTTGCTATCTTAGAGCTGGGTAATACTCAATAACTTCTCAGCAATTTCATATACGCGGTCTCATTTAAATCCTCAGTGACCCCGGGAGGCAGACACTATCCTCATTCTTATGATCTGGAAACGGAGGCTGGAGGTGTGACCTGCTCAAGGTCATCCAGCTGGTAGGCAGAACCACCACTGAAGCAAGGGCTCTTATGACACCAGTCCAGTGTTGTTTCGAGGAAGGAAAACAGAGAAAATGAGCTCTCCGTTGGATGGAAGTAATAAGGGAAGTCTTTCTGTAGAAAGTAAATATTGAGTGGGGTTTCATAAGAAGCAATCAGAAGATGAGGGTGCATGGGGTTGAGGTAAGGGGGCCTTATAAGCAGGAAAGGTCCCTCCGAAGAGTAATTTCTTGGACACATTGGGCCCCTGAGCTAGACCAGAGATTCCTGGCTGAGCTGTTTATCATGATCACCTGGGGAGCTTTTTAAAGCTCGCCTGTTGCTTTCCACCACCCCCCCCACACCCCCCCGAGATTCTGAGTCAGTACATTTGTATTATTTTTATATCTCTACATGTAATTCTGATGTATAGCCTCTGTTGCAAACACTAGGCTGGGGCCTGGAGGGTCAGCTACCTAGAAAGAGTGGTCTAGGGGTCCCTATTGTGGAGAGATGAGTTCGGTAGATGGAATTGGGACCGGAGAGAGGGTACAGGGCAGGTAATGGAATGATGTGATGCGAGTTCCTGAGAGGAAAACTTTTGATGCTAAGAATGGCATTGAATGTGTTTTGTTAGAAACCCAGCAGGTTTCTAAGCAGGAGAGTTGGATATTTTAAGCCCCCTGTGCCACCCTGATAACTGAGTCAGGACTCGGCCCAGGTTCTCTTTCTAAATCCAGTCTCTGTTCCTCAGTCTAAACAGGATTACATCAGTTCTCTCACTTAATCCACTCTCATTACATCTTTACCTTAATGTTTCTGTGGTTTCAGACGCACCACCTTCCCCCTCTGCTGCTCAGTCTGCTTCTTCATCCCATTTTTGCCCTCCCCGTGCCTGCAGAAATGTTACAAAAATTTGGGACACTCACTTCAGAGTTTTATCATCTTTATTTTCGATCTGCCAGACCAGGGTGTCTATTCCTGGGCTAGTCAGTCTTGAGCTCTGACTGAAGGATGCCCAGCTGTATCCTGATCTGCACAGGGTGCCACGGGGAAGAAGACAAGACCCGGACCTCAGGAAGTTCCCAGTTTAATGGGGGAGACAAGATACACATGTGAAGACGCCTGGAGCATAGTTACAAAGCAGCAGGTCTGACCAATACATTGTAAATCTAGAGCATTAGAGACTCAAGGCCCCAGCCCCTCCTAGTTCCCTTGGCTCAGAACTTTCCTGAGTCTTCTTTGACCTCATTTAGTATTTCTCTTCCATCTCTTTCCCATTGGCTTCTTTCCAGCCTCAACAGCTAGACCAGCGTCTAGACGTTGTTTCAAAGCTTGTGGCAAGATTGCTTCAGGATTCTCCCTGATCACCCCCAGCTACCAGCCACCTCGCAAGGGCTGAAATCGTATTAGCCACACTGCATCTAAAACTCGGCCTGACAGTGCTTGTCTCCCTACCCATCGCTTCTTGTGCCAGGGAGCTGAGTTCCTTTGGGAAGAAAGATTCAGTCGGGAAGGGATAGCCAGCTGCCGAGAGAGACCTGTCCAGTCGCAGTTGTGGACTGAGGGCTCCTGCTCGGAACCCTCCTGCCCTCCCTCTCCCAGCCTGCTCAGCCCATGAGTAGCCTCCAGCGCCTCCGAAGATCCAGGGACACCCCTAGTCTGTGGTGAAGTCAGAACTCGGTACTCCCTCTGCTTGACTCACACCCCTGTCCCCATTTGTCACCTCGGCTACATCTCTGCCTCTTTGTCCCAGCAGAGAGGAGCCCTGATGCCTCAGTATCTGAAGGCCTTTTCCGAAGGCCCTGCGCACATCCGAAGACGAGAAATAGAAAAGCAGGGGGTCCAGGCTGGCGTTGAGGGAGCTCAGCACCACCGCCTCCGCTCGCCACTTGGGGCTTTTCTTCATGTAGTAGCCCACCAGGTGGGATACGTTGTAAGGCCCGAAACACACCAGGAAATTCAGGAGGGTCACGACAGCCAGCCCCACAGCTCGGCGCCGCCTGTGGGCCCCCACGTGGGGCTGGGTGAGCATGATCCACACGAAGCGCCAGTAGCAGAAGATGGTGACCACCATGGGGATGAAAAACAGGACCAGGCACAGCTCCAGGCGCACGGGAAGCACGAAGCTCAGCTGTTCCTTGGAGAAGTCCTCGTAGCAGGTGGGTTCGACGGAATTCGTGGCCTTCTGGGTTGAGTTCCAGTACTGGGCGATGATCACGATGGTGCAGTGACCAAAGGACATGACCCAGGCGATGAGAGCAGCGATCACCCCATACAGGGGCCGGCGGGACAGCTTGTAGCGCACGGGGAAGGCCACCCCCAGGTAGCGCTCGATGCTGATGCCCGCCAGGAGCCACGTGCTGCAGTAGATGCTGCTGTAGAAGCCGAAGCCCGTGAGGGCGCAGACGAGGTTGGGCAGGTACCAGAAGAAGTCAGACGCCGCCTCGGCGATCTTGAAGGGCAGCAGCAGCAGCAGCAGCAGGTCCGCCAGCGTGAGGCTCAGCAGGAGGATGTGGACAGGTGCGGGGTGGGGCTGCCGCACCCGGCCCAGGAAGGCCCGCAGGGCCAGGAGGTTTGCGGGCAGGCCGGTGACGAAGATGATGACGTAGGCCGCGAGAATCAGGGAGCTCTTCAGCTGCAGCATGACTGTCCTGGAAGGGGGCGAAGAGGGGCAGGCTCAGGACTCGGCACTCACGGCCTGCAGACCTGCTGGGGGTCAGGAGGGCATCCTCCCTGGCACCGGCCCCTTCCCAGGCCAAGGCTTTCTGCTCCACCGGCGCTCGCTCGCAACACCTGCAGAACTGCCCAGAGCAATTATTGACTTTGCCTGGGGCGGGATATTAACTAGGAGTTATTGCATTGGCCATCGTGTGTCTCTGGGAGAGACCAACCCTCGGCTTCCCAAGGGAATTCCCCGCCTGGTTTCCCCAGCCTTTCTCCTGCTCCCCTCACAGATGCAGGAAGTTATTGATACCGCTTTCCAACTTTCCTTAAGTCCCTTTCTCGGTCAGAGATCTTGAGAGAGAAAAGGCAAGCTTCCTCACGGAAAACACCATGAGAACCAGGCCCCCCGCCCAGCGCCGGCTCCCACAGGGCCCTCCAGCCGCCAGGGAAGCAGGTGCCCAGCCCCCAACCCATCCCCTACCTCGCTTCCCACTCCTTCTGCAGAACAGATTCTCCACCTTTCCCTCCCCTGTCCAATACCAGTCTCTGGGACTGTATTAAAAAAGGGAAGCGGGTTAAGCGTGGGGGTGGGGACCGTAGGAGGAACAGTGAGCCAGCACTATTTTGGGGGCCTTATCCCCCAAAAGGCTTTAGAGAATATTCGGGGAAGCCCACAGGCAGTCACTGGCCCTTGAGCCCCGTGTTTTGACTATAAATAGAAGAACCCTTCTTAACGGGGTAAGTCCGTTTCCACTTGGTTTCTCACCCTCAGCATCCACACCGCCCACTTGGTTTCTCACCCTCAGCACCCACACAGCCTGACCCCCCCAACCTCCTCCGGGGCTTGATGTCCCAGGCCGCGTTTCCTTGCCCCCCTCACTGGCTCCCGTCTCCAGGTAAGGTCCTTACATTCCATTTCTGGCCGACTTCCTGCAGCCCCCCAGCACCTTCCCCTCCCACTTCTGAGCCTGCCATCACTTCCCAGGGTGCAAGCACCGAGCAAGCCTCCTTGCCTTGTCTTCGTTCCAGATAGACGGTTTCTTGGAAAAGAAAGTCTGAAAGCTTCTGGGAAAGAGATACAGAGCTTCAGCCACTGCTACCGCCCATTTCACACAGGAAAATATTGTAAGGAACCTGGCTGGTAGAAAGCTTTTATACCAGCACAAGTCATGTGACTAGAGAGAGGAAGGTCAGTAATTGAGCACTGTCTCCTCTCCAACCTGAAGGAAAAGGCTCCAGCATCTTTCTTCTTACCCTAGAGATCCTCACCCTGACTTCCAAACCCAGTCCCTGGATTCCTTTTCAACCTTGGCCATTTTTCCCATATCCCAAGTCAGATTCTCTTCGCTGGGCAATTTCTTCTGTAATTCTGCTCATTCTCAGAAAAGAGGATTTCTGCCTCCTTTTAGTCTTCTGTTTCCCCACCTCTCTATATGGTCTCCTGCCCCCTGCCCCCAGTAAGCTTCTTTTACCCCCTCAGTTGAAACAGATTGGTCTCTCCTCGCCTGGTCTCTCCTCTCCTGTTTCTTGTTCTGGAAGAAGTGGCGTGGGATTCAGAGTCATGCACGTGTGAGCTCAATCCAAGTCCCTCCATTCTGATTTTGGACAGATTGATTTTTCTGAACCTTAGTGTCCTTTTCAGTCAAGTGAGGATGGGGATACGTACGTCCCAGGGGTTCTGGGGTGGGTCAGTGAGGTAGCTTAGATAAAGCAGATGGGCCAGTGCGTAAGTGGAAGTGGCCTCTCCTTTGAAGCCTGTTGGACGGCTTCGGAGAGAGTGAGCCGTTTGGTAAAATATCCAGAAACTGAGGACACAGACATGCCATCTGACTTGGGAAAGTGTCAGGGACTCGGTGCGCCCAACGTGCCTGCATGGCCCTTTCTAGGGAAATGGTGCTCAAGCTCCTTTCCTTCCTCCCAAATATTCTCTCTCCCTGTGAACGGGGCCTGGCCGCTGAGCTACCCTGCTCTTTTCTCGCTATTTTCACCCGGACAGCTCCAGGTTAGAAGCTGAGGAAACAGAGTCAGGACACGTTTTCCTCTTGACCTAAGGAATGTGTCCCTGTTTTGCCATCTGTGACCTGATCCCTGCTCACAGAATCTCCATTCTTTCTCAAGGACATACTTAATTCCTTCCTTCCTTCCTTCCTTCCTTCCTTCCTTCCTTCCTTCCTTCCTTCCTTCCTTCCTTCCTTCCTTCCTTCCTTCCTTCCTTCCTTCCTTTCTTCCTTCCTTCCTTCGCTCTCCTCTCCTCAAGAACCAAGGAGTTCTAGCTTTTCATTTCTTTCCTACCCTCAGCACAGACACGCACTTCCCAGATCAACAGGGGAGCTGGGGAGGAGACCATGCTCTGTTGCTTGCTACTACGTTTATTTTATTTAGGTCATTTTGCTTTTATGGTTTTCTATCAATATTCATGAGGATCTGGATTTAATTGCAAAGGGAAAATGTACTGGAAAGCAGATGCTGGGGAGTAGGTCTGCTTTGTCCTTCTTGCCTGCTCTTCCCCCACGTATGTTGAAGGCCATCGAGCTCCCTCTTCATGCGTATGGTAGTTATGAAGGTAACAGAGTAAAGGAAACTTTCAAACTCATGATTTTACGATGCGCACCTATGTCACAGGAGAAGGAAAGCAACCTCTCGGGCTGAATTCTGCAAGGGCCGAGCTTTCACAAAAGCAGCATCTTTCACAACCTCTGCAGGTTCAGTTTTCTCTCATCCTCATTAGAGCCCAGCTTGTTTCGCTAGGAGGTGGAAGCCACAATCTAAACGACTAATCACTTTCTCCACTTGCTAATTTCTTAGTCACCCTTCAGTCTACTGGAATCTGGGTTACATCCCTGTTTTTCCATAGGGTCTATTCCTCGCGGGTATTTTCTTATTATTTTATTAGCATTCGGCACAGTTTCCACGCCCAGCTCGAATTCTTTCCATGAATTCTGAGATGTCACGCTCCTCTCTCTCAGTGATTCTAGAGAGAGAGGAAGGGGGAGAGAGAGACAGTGAATGATCGTCTCACACACTCTCCCCAGCCAGGGATCGAACCCACAACCTAAGTATGTGCCCTGACTGCGAATCAAACCTGCAAGCGTTGGTTGCACAGGATGACACTCTAACCACTGAGCCACACCGGCCAGGACTTCACTGTTATTTTAAACAAATTTTGGCAAATAGGCCATATGTTTAAGAAAATGCTGTAGTAATTTCGCCCCCATAAATATTACATATCTACAACTACAGTCTCCATATTTAAATCCAAGAGCCACCACTCCTAAACAATGTTGGGTGAGTGATGAGCACGTGATCACCCTGCATCCAGTGTGGTCACTGGCCCTGTTGTCTTGTGGGGTGACTTTCTGCAGCAGTTTTCATGCGCGCTGGTTGATGTTCCTAGTGAGCTGGGCCGCGCCCCTGCCGTGTGTATTTGTTTCCTTGCGGTGACTGATGAATGCACTCATTTACTAGACCTATTCAGTATAAATTTAAAATTACAGTAATACATATAGAAAGCTTTTCTGTGAAATTAAACCTTTCATACGTACTTAATTTTAATTACACAAACGTCTACATAAGTAAAAACAGGTAAACTAACTTGCCAATTTTTTAACGTACGCATTCGGAAAACCTGCTTTATTACATAGCGGACTTTTGGCTTTAACAGACGCCCCCTGGCCCGAATTAGTCTGTTATATCGAGGTTTTACTGTTCTTTAGTATGTTCTGGGTACTAGTCACCTGTTAGATGCATGTATTATATATATTTTCTCCTGTTCTATGACCTGCCTTTTCATTTTTTTAACTGTTTCTTGAAGAACAAAAGTTTTGAATTTTATAAAGTCTAATAAGGCTTGTGCTTTTATGTCCTAAGAAACCTTTACCTACCTATCCACTTCTAGACATGACCTTCCCGGTTGAGTTGCCTTGGCGCCTTTACTGGAACTGAAATGGCTTTGACCGGGTCTATGCCTCGAGACTCTTCTCTGCTTTGGTGATCTTCATGTCTTTCCTTTCCCCACTTCTACACTTACAGTAGTCTTGACTACTGTCATTTTAGAATAAATCTTGAAATCAGATAGTATAAGTTCTCCAACTTTGTTCTTCCTTTTAAAAATTGCTTTAGCTTTTCTAGGTCATTTGCATTTTTATATAAATTATTTTCTACACAAATACCTGCTGGAATTTTGATTGGGATTATGTTGAATCTATAGATCAATTTGAGACCATCGACACTGGAATGATATTGAGCCAGCTGCCCAACCTATGAACATAAAATCTCTATTTACTTAGGAGTTTAATTTCTCTCGGTGGTGCTTTCTAGTGGCCAGCATAGAGGTTTTCACATCTTTTCTTAAATTGATTCCTAAGTATTTTTGGTGCTGTTGCAGATTTAATTGTGTGGTTTCCTTTAAATTTTGTTTTCTCATTTTGCGTTGCTCTCATAGCAGCTTTGGCTATTCTTCATAGCACATAGTCAGTTTATAATAATACAGTTATTTGTGTGAGGATGTGCTTAATGTCCATCTCCCTTACAAGACTATCCATGAGGGAGGGAACATGGCTATTTTCTCATCATTATATCCGCAGGGCCTGGCATAGAGCCTGGCATATATTAGACACCCAATAATGATTTCCTGGTTGATGGGTAAGTGGAAGAATTGGAATGGAGAAAAGTCAATCCTCAAAAGCTCAGAGATATCTGTCCTTGGATGCCACATTTTATCTTCTTCTGGGACCATTCTGAGACATCCAAGCCAGTAATCACTTGAGAGCTCTCTTGTAGATGAAAGACACTCCCAGTACTTTTGCTGGAAGCTGTAGGGATCTTTTCTCAGGATGAGTATTAATAATTCAGGCTACTATACCTTTATTATGTAGATACTGCTTAGTAAATATGAGGGAGGTATAGATATAAAATATCCAAAGTGAAGGGAAATGCAGGATTTCACCAGGAGCAGCACTAACAATAAGAAAAGAGCTGGTGTTTCATTCGTTCATTCATTCAACAAATATGTACCTACTCCCTAGGATATGGTGGGATCTGCACCAAGTACCAGGGATATCAGGATAAAAAAGTAGCTATTGGTCTCGCCCTCAGACGGTGGCTGCATTCTAATGGAGGGAGATAGGCGAAAATGAATAAACATGAATACAGGAGTAATTACGGAGACATTGAGGAGGAGATGAGGCGGGGTGGTGAGAGGGAGAGTGGTCAGGGAGTGGCAGGGGCTCCTTTAGTTGGAGGGTTCAGAGAAGCCATCTCTGAGGTTACTGTTGAGCAGACACTTGAGAGGTTGAGCTGAATTCTGAGAAGAGGCTGTGCCAATGTCCAGCAGAGGAATGGCCTGGGCAGAGGAACTGGCACGTAAGTGCAGGGCAGAAAGCGCCTTTGTGTTGGGGGGACAGAAAGGCCCATGTGTCTAGAGCATGGTGAACCAGGACAGTTCCAGCAGGAGACGAGACTATGGCAGGGCCCTTATGCTGGTTACAGTAAAGAGCTGGAAATCCATTTGTAAGCAGTAGGAAGTCACTTAAGGCCATAAGGGGAGAGTGACATGATGAGATTTCTTTTTGATTTGACGAGATCACGCAGGCTGCTTTGGGAAGCACTGTCTCCAGAGGGAGTGAGTTGGAAGCTGAGAGATCAACTAAAAGTGCATTACAGTCTTTCAGGGCAGGCCCGGTGAGGGCATGGACTGGGGGGAACGTGGCAATGGGGGCAAAGAGGATCAGCTGGGATTTGGGGTGCACACCCTTAAATTACAATAAATGAAGAACTGTAAGATGCCAGAGAGAAAGGGAATTCTCCTGGGGAGTAAGAGGGCAGATGATTCTACACCGGCACCTCCAAATAGGCTTTGAGGTGTCATTGCTCTCCTACGCCTGTACAGCGCACCCCACTTCCATTTGTTTCATTACCCTTTTTGAGCCCTTGCAACAGCCTTATGAAAGCGTGAGGTGACAGTTTAGGCCCTTTCCTGCTTGCTTCTCCTCTTAGTTGTCACGTGTCCAGCCTTTCCTCTGTCACCGCAGCAGTGGTGTCTCCAATTTTGCAGCCTTCGCATATCCATCCCCAGCGCTGTGCACCACTAGAGAAGAGAAACTCGGGGCAGCTCTGCCCCGCCTCTGCCGGCCTCTGCAGCAGGCACTGTAGGCTCCTGCCACCCACTGCTGTGCGGAGGCCTCTCCCTCCCCACTCTGTCCGCATGTTTATTGTTCATCAGGCTTCAACCCTGGCATCTAATACCAGCTACGGTGGCTGGGTAATGGTTCCCCCAGAAGAGAGCCAGGTGCTAATCTCTGAAACCTGTGAATGTTACTTTCTCTATCTGGCAAAAAGGACTTTGCAGATGTGATTAAGACGTTTACGAGGGGGAGATTATCTGGGTGGGCCCTAAATGTAATCACAAACGTTTTTCATAAGAAGGAGGCAGAGAGACATTTCAGACAGGACAGGAGAAGGTAATGTGATCACACACGCAGAGACTGGAGTGATGTGGCCACAAGCCAAGGATGTCAACAGCCATCAGGAGCCGGAAGAGGCAAGGAACCTCCACATGGAGCATGGTCCTGCCCACACCTTGATTTTAGCCCAGTGAGAATGATTTTGGACTTCTGGCCCCCAGGACTGTGAGAAAATAAATTTCTGTTGTGTTAAGCCACCAAGTTTGTGGCGATTCGTTGTAGCAGACATAGGAAACCAGTTCAACAGCCAACATTTACTGCCCGTTCTGTGATACTATGTGTCAGACACTATGCTATAGAGCTTTACAAAAATGAACTGATTTAACCCTTTAAACATTCTGTGAGGTTGGTACACTCATCCCCACTTTACCGATGAGAAATTTGAGGTATGGGGAGGTTAAGTAATTTGCTGGAAGTCACGCAGCTGGTAAATGGAAGAGCTGAATTCCGACCTTGGGACCCAGGCTTTCTGGCTCTGGGGTCATGGTGGTCACCACTGCATTAGGCTCCCCACTGCACTGGGAGGGTGCAGGGTAGACCCAACGTCCCTTACAGGCCCCAGAAGTCCTGTAGATGCCACACAGGAGGATACAAGGGTACAGGCCGGGATGTGATGTCATCTGCTTCCCACAGGGAGTGTGCGCGTGGCCACCAGGCTTCCTGACAGTGGCCTTTACTCTTTACCTGAAACCAAGAAGGAGAGAATGACCTTCAGCCCCAGCTTCCCAGGACCCAGGAAACTCTCAGCCTTTCACCTGTTCTAGTTCCTGCTCCAACCCCAGATTCCAGATGTGATCTTTCCTCGGCCCCTCCCTCCCCGTCTCCAAACAGTTTGGATACACAGAGAGTAGAGGAAAGATACCATTTACTGTTTCTCGCTACTCGAGTCACAGTGTGACTTAGCATTTAAAAGTGAGCGTGGATGTTTATAAGATTTGGATTTGATTGTGAAACAGAAATAAGAGCATGGGAGAAGACGCTTCCTTTATTACTGGAGTCCTTAAGAGGTTGTCTGAGCTTTTCCCTCCCCCCCCGACCCCCTTCGCCATCTGCTGCGCACGCAGAACTGGCCTTCGGACCAGGAGCGGCACTGGGGGAACAAATCCCACCCCTCGTCCCCTTGGCCACACACACAGCTTTCAGGCCAGACCACCGGGTAGCTTTCGTGGGCTCAGGCCACCCTCAGACTGCCTTTCAGTGTTGACCTTGAGCGAACAAGGGCAGGCAGGGGGGCCTCTGGAAGTGGGGGCGGCACAGGCCCCCTCACTAAACCGATGTGCCTGCAGTCAGGTGCAAGGTGAGCCGAACTGGGGCAAAGCTCTATGCTCTGTGTTCCCTTTCCCAGCCCAGCCTTCCCTCTGCTTTTCTCACTTCCCCAGCTTCTGTCACATGTGACTTTCCCCACTACTGGTGGCATCACTGGGGTTACCACGGTTTCTGTCCGGTTTGCAGAGTCTTTAGAAACTCGCATTAGACCACTGAGTCTCAAAAGGTGCGGTGAGATGATCGGAAACTCCTGGGTGAGGGGAAATGGTAAATCACGTGGCTTGAAATGCTTGGGAATTTTCCACGAGAGGGTAAAGCCCTGGTTTTCTTAGTACTGTAAAAACTATGGGAAGTACAGTTTGTGTTTATCAAAAGTGGGGATTGAGAAACGGTGATGCAGTGATGTAACGCTTTACTACGGGCTCTCCGAAAAGTTTATGAACCAAGGCCCTCCCTGCATGTTGAATCACCCTCCCCTTAGCTCTTTCTGTCACCAGAAGAATTGGGCTGCGGCAGATGGTGTGAAGATGTTATCAAGAGGAGCGGGGACAGGAGCATGCCGCTGGAGGTTTCATTTGGGGGATTTCTTCAGGGTTCCCCATTTTTTGCCTTGGGCCCTTTGCCATGCCCTCACATGAAGCCGCAGTGAATTAGAACCTGAGAGTCCCCTTGTGTCTCAAGAAGCCTTTGCCTGTAAAAAGCTGAAAGCTTTATCTTTCAGCTGAGGGTTGCCAGCTGGGCCTGGAAACCCAGATCACAGAGGCTTCAACACACCCTTTTTCTCATGTCATAAGAGGGAAACAGGGAGTTCCTACTGGTGTGGTGGCTCAGGAACCGTCCTCCACAACCCAGGCTCCTCTAGCTTTCCTGCTTCCCCTATATTTGGCTTTTTGTTTCATGATATTAAGAAGAGCTACCCTTAGCCAAGCCAGTGTGGCTCAGTGGTTGAGTGTCAACCCATGAACCTGGAGGTCACGGTTTGATTCCCAGTCAGGGCACGTGCCCGCAGGCTCGATCCCCAGTACGGGGTGTGCAAGAGGCAGCCAGCTGGTCAATGACTCTCTCTCCCTGAAATCAGTAAAAACATATATTTTTTTAAATGAAAAAGTAGAGCTATCCTTAAACATTTTTTCCCCAATAGACTTTATTTTGTAGAGCAGTTTTATGTTCACAGCAAAACTGGGAAGAAGGCAGAGATTTCCCATAGATTCCACACATGCATAGACTCCCCACTATCAACACTGCCCGCCAGAGTGGAACATTTATTACACTTGATGAGCCTACACTGACACATCATCATCACCAAAATCTACCCCTTTTAAATCAAGAAAACTATCGCTTTTCTAGAAGCCCCAGCGGCCTTCTGCTTATTTCTCATTGGCTAGCACTACATCTCATGACAACTCCTGGTTGCAAAGGTGTCTGGGAAAATGATTATTTACTGGGCACTTTCCGAATCTGACAAAACTGGGTGAGGAATCAGGGGAGGGTACCAAAATTATATAATTCTTCAATTGCAAATATGGGGAGGAAGAGTACTTCTAAGATGAAAATACGTATGGTGGAATTTTAGAGAGAAGTTTTATAAATTATTTTTATTAAAGTGTAACATACACACAATAACATGTACAGTACTAATCTTAGGGGTGCAGCTGATGGCTCAACATATGTACGTATCTGTGTAACCACCATGTAGGTCAAGATATAAATGATTTTCAATGCCCTCCAAGGCTCCTGTGTGCCCCTCTCAGCCAGCAACCCTCCCAGACCGAGATAACCACTGTTCCAACTCTTAGAACAGTGATATGAGGGATGAACAGCTTGGAGAGGGATATGAACCATTGTAAACGCTGGAAAGAAAACAAATGATGGACGAAGGACAACAAGGAAGAAGAATCGGGCTAAACTAATGGTCGCTTTTGTGATATTGTTGCTTTCCTTTGCCTCTTAAATTATTCTAATTCCATTTTGCAAACCTTCTGTTTAAAGTGTCATCACAGCCCAGCCGGGCATGCCTCAGCAGTTGAGCATTGACCTAGGACCCAGGAGATCGAGGTTCAATTCCCCGTCGGGGCACATGCCCGGGCTGCGGGCTCCATCCTCAGCAGGGGGCGTGCAGGAGGCAGCTGACCAATGGCTCTCTCATCATTGATGCTTCTATCTCCCACTCTCTGAAATCAGTAAAGATATATTTAAAAATAAATACATAAATAAAGTGTCTCCAACCTGAAGACATAAGTTTCAGTTTGCTATAAAGTTGATATATGCTGAAGCTCCAATCAGTTAGGACTGGATTCCACTGCACATAATAGAACAACCCCAATAATAGCTGTGTAAATAGGATAGAATTATATTTCTCTGTCACATAAAAGCAGCCTGGAGATGTGTAGTCCAGGATTGTCTTTGGCAGCCCCAGGAAGACTTCAAGACCTGTCCTCCTCTAGTTCTCTGCTCTACCAATCCTAGGGTGGCCTTTGTCCTCATGGTCCAACATGGAAGCAGAAGCTCCAACCATTACATTTGTGTTCCTGGCAGAAGACTAGAGGAAGGGAGAAAGAAGTGTTTCAACCCTTCTCAATTGAATAGACTTTTTAGAAGTTCCACACAACACTTCTGCTAATAACTCAATGGCAAGAACTTGGTGAGATAACCAAACCTAGCTTCAAAGAAGGCTGGGAAACAGCCTTTTACCTGGGTGCAATATGCTGCTAAAGATCAGACTTTTTTACCAAGTGAAGAAACTGGTAGTCTCTTCCAAAATGCACTTTTGCGACCTTTGCAGATGAGCCGTTTCTCTTCCAATTCTGCACCCTTTGCATTGCACCCCAAGGACATTTCAGCTTGCATCATTGGACCTGGCCTTCTCAGGGAAAACCACAGCAGATGGGGAAGAGCAGAGCATTGCACCAGATCCACTACTGTCTGGTTCTGTGGCCCCTGCAGTCCACCCTGGGGCTGAGTGAACATAATTCAAACCAAGTTCTCTTAGCAGCCTTCAGTTTTGTCTTAAGGACACAAAATTAGATTTGCGTATTCTGTTCACACCCCAGTCAGCTGTCACTGGGCATAATTTAGATGACTTTTATTTTGTTTGTTTTTTGACACAAGCTCCATTTGTTTCCTGGTGAAAGAACTCAACCACAGCACTGTGGGATAGGAATCAGGAGTCTGGCCACTAAAGCAGCAGCCACCACACACAATGGATGGAGTGCGCCAGTTGTCCAGGAAAGCTGCATCCCTCAGTAATGGTCCAGCCAAGAGCCAGGGCCTACAGAGGATGCTGATGGGGAAGCAGAGGCCAGAGGTCATGACCTTAGCTGCCTTCAAAGGGTGGAAATGTCAGGTCTGGCAGCACTGGGCTAAGGACAAGAATAAGGCTCTGTGAGAATGTTCTGCTTGAGTTAAGGAAAATTAGGATAAGGCACCTCCCTTATTTTGTGTGCCTTTCCCCGGGCTGAACTGACTGAGCTTCTACCATTTCCTTCTTTGAAACCCCTGTTAGTGCCTCCTTCCCCATTCCTTAATCAAACAATTAGTGATGTTCCCTGATGGGGTAGATCTGCTTGTCGGCTTTTCTATCCTGACTCCTCGCTTGCCTGACCCCTCCAGACACCTCAGACTTTGACTTCTACCCCTCCTGGACAGGGAAGGCTCTGACACAGATTTTGAAGTTTCAGAAGCGCTCTCCTGCCAAGTAAACATGAAGAGGTAAACATTTCCTTCTAAGAGTTGTACCAGTGCCAAATTCTTACTCTCAGAGGCTTCTTGGGCTTTCCTGAGAAGGGAGAGCTTTGTTCGAGGGAAGGGAAGAGCTTGATAGCACTTTTCTCAGTAAGATTGTGCCATGCATGGCCTTTGGTCCTGCCCTGAGGTCCCAACCGAGGTCCCTAGGCTGACCCCGGTGGCTCAGAGTAGTTTTGCCTACAGCTTGTGCCCCAGGGCTGGGGTCAGCTCAGGTTGAACCACAGAAATTGAGAATGGGAAAGGGCGACTTCCCAAAACACTGAAAGTGGGGTTCTCTGTCAGGGCCTGCTACTCTCTTGTCCTGTGCAATTTCGGTCTTCACTGTGACGTTTGCCCTTCCTGCTCCCTCTAGAAAGTGTGGCGGAACACCGAACTGACCTGTGACAGCTTTCCTTGTATGGGCTCATCTCATTGTTTACTTAAACTCACAAACCGGCCCTTTCAATATTACCAGGAACCACTGACTTCTATTTCTTGCCTCTGGTTGCCACATACCAGTGTGTCTCAACACATCTTTTGAGAACCGCAGACTTAGGGTTCCAGGTGAGTGGGGAGACATTCTGGGCCCGGCTAGGGATGGACCAGCCACCCAGGCCCCTGTCTGTCTGGGGCTCCTGTCTGCCTGGCACCAGTTTTTCTACCTACATCTGCATTCAGATCCTATCCGCTTCTTGTCACTGCTGCCACCCGTCAGATTGTTCCCAAGAGTGACACCCTCCACGTAGTCCTCCCAAAGTCCCAGTGCCTTCTGGTGTGCTCCAGCACCCCTCTTCCCTGGACACAAACAGCGGCCAGGGTGCTTCCCAGGTGCTCGCAGAGACAGTCTCCGGGCTCTGGGTGGGGGGCATGGGGGGGGCACACAGGCCTTCAGGTACCTCGACGGCTGTTCTCTCTAGGGCGACGGGCTTTCCCACCCATAGGAGTCCCTTGTCAGAGAAGGAAAAGCACTCAGTAAGCTCTTTAGAGGCAGCCAGGTACTCACTCTTAGCTTCCCCCACGTCTCCACCCCTGAAACCTGCTCATCCCTCAGCACACAAGCTCTGCCTGTTCTCCCAGGCCACCCTTCAGATCTGCAACCCGGGCAACCAAAACTTCGGAGGATGATTTCCTATGATTTCTCTTTACCCTCCAGCTCTTTCTTACCCCTTCCTTCTGCCCTTTGTTCACCTCCCCTCCTCCCCACCCCCTCACCCCCCCGGACAACCGACTACAGCAAGTTCAAGTTCCTGTTCCCTTCCCAGCATGAAACAGTCAAAGCAGACTCATCTGTCCAGTTTTTCATCACCACCGTTCCTCGGCCAGTGGAGTGCATTTCATAGAAACTGGGCTACTGGCTTCCAAGGTCAGGGGTTCAGGTCACCCAGAAAAGTGTTCTGAGTCCAGGTGGCACCGCAAAGCTCACTGCTGTCTGGGGAACCAGGCTCAGCCCTTGTTCCCACACAGCTTCTCTGTCCCAGCGTTCTAGTCCTGGTCTCTGTGCCACCTCTTGCCCCTCCCCGGTGTCCCCTCTCTGAGGGCCCGGGAGAGCCCTACTCTCCTCATGCACCTGAGAATCTCTCGGACTGGGCAGCTGAAGGCGAGGTGACAGCCAGATGTGTTTTCATCTCTCCATGATGAATGGAGACAGAGCACCGAGCAACACGGCCATGGCTCTTACCTCCCTGGAGTTCACGTTCCAGTGGCGCAGGGAGAACAGAACAGCATCTATGTGAACATAGACGGTAATTCATTGTTGGGCACATTTTATGAAATCATTTTATAATTTTATAACTTTAGGAAGATCAGTGGAGTAGCCTGGGATGGGAGGTGGGTCCTTGAACTGAGTGGCAGGAAGTGCTCCCTGCGGGTGGCACTGGAGCAGAGGCCTGAAGGAGCTCTCCCTGCAAAGAGCTGGGGCAGGGGCGCCCTGGGCCACCCGACCCTTTGTTCGAAGACCCCAGCCCAACTCAAAGCCCGGAGGGATGGAAGAACTGAAAGGAGGCAGCGTGGCTGGAGGGAGGGACAGAACGAGGTCAGCGACGTGACCACGGGAGGGGGGCTCTGTAGCCCAAGGTGAGCAGCTGGACTTGACTCTCAAAGTAACAGGAAACCGCTGAAAGGTTTCCGGGCAAGAAGCAAATGATCGTGAAATGATCTGGGGTGCGAGCCTGACTCACTCCACTGCCTGTCAGAGCCCCATTCCCCCCAGGTCTTAGGGCGGCCTGACCATTCAGGAACCGGTGACAACCTGCTGCCTGTCACCCATCCCTCATTCTCTCTCCAGGCGGCACTGCCCCCTGCACAGCCCCGCTCCCTGGGTTAGGAGGAGCATACAGGAACAGACGGTTCCTTGTCTCTTCATTAACTTTATTCGCACTGTTTTACTTTTATTGTTTTCTACAGATGTTCATAACCTGGATTTGAGGGAAATGCCGAGCGAGAAGGGAGCTGCTTTCTTGATCGAGTCTGGGCTCCCCGCCCTTGCCTATGCGGAGGGGGTGCAGGCTGGGGGTACTGCTGAGGAACCTCGATTCTGCAGCAGAAGTCAAGTCACAATGGGTCCCCGTGACCTTTGACCTCTGACCTCTGCTGTCACCTCTCTGACCCTGGTCACCTAAGGGCACTCCTGTTTTGCTCCTCTCTGAGGTATTAAGCCTGGATAAACAGAAAGAGGAAGGGGGGTTCTGGCCCCGGAGGAGCACACGGGGGCCAGCCGAGTGCTTCCTCCTCGCTTGCCTGCTGGCCTCGCCTCCCTTCCCCTTCGCAGAAGCCCTCCAGGCTGATGCGGTGTGAGAGCCACGCCTCCCCTGCACACCCCACACCCGGCCAGGGCTTTCCTGCGCCATCGGGGGATCCTACCGAAGACAGAGCCTTAAGAAACTTCTATACAGGCCAGCGTTGGGTTCCCAGGCCTGGCTCCACCCCTGTTAGTATCTCTGAAGTCAGAGGAGGTGGGATATCTGGGGGGAGAGGGTGTGGGATGGTATGGAGTAAGCATTGTGAAAAAGCATATTAAATATAATTTTATATTTGACAATAAAACCAAAAATAGTTGTCTTCATGATATGGACCAGTGAGAGTCAGCTTTTGGGTTATTTTTACCAAAGGTTGAGAGGTACTGAGAAGACAGGGAGGCATCTCATGCCCAACTCAAAGGAGGGCCCTGTCTAGGGTTTCTTTAGGCTAAGCTGCAAGCTCCTGTCCCAGACTCCGCCCCAGCCCAGCACCCCCTTATATTACTAATGCCACCCTAACCCAAACGGGAATGTGTGGAGGAGGCCCACAGGTTTTAGAGCCATACTCCTATGCAAATCTCGCTTCCCACCCCATTACTAGCTATGTGTTCTTTGGGAAGTCACCTAACCTATAGTTAATCCACTAAACCCCTAATTTCAGGGGGTAAGAGCAAGGACTCTGGAGCCAGGTGTGGGTTGGAATCCTGGCTCTGCTCCGTGTTAGCTGTGTGACCTTGGGCGGGGTTACCTTCTCCAGGCCTCAGTGTCCTCATTTGAAAAAATGGGGCTAATAATACACCTACCTTGTGGGGCTGCTGTGAGGTCTGAAGTGAACATGTAGAGACATATGCATGCACTTGTGAACACATATGTGTAAATGTATGTATGTATGTGCCTGGCACACTTATAAGTACAGGTTGTTATTATTATTATTTTATTTTTGTTTAGGATAAGAGTAAATTACATGTGAGAAAAGATAATCAAACTTTTAAAAACCTGTAAGTAAATCACACTGCAGCTGGTATATGGGCCTTGTAAGAGTTGAGACACTGTTATTTGACAACTGAAGTGAAACACTAGGCTAGACCACAGCATTCTGTTCGCTACTTCATGTCTCACTGGTTCCTATGGACTTTAAAAAAATCTTACCTTGCTGCTGCTTTCCTTTGCTAGATTTTCAAACCTGAGCCTCATGGGAAGCCAGGTCCTTAGGTCTCTGCTGAGTTCTTCCAGCTCTCTCATCCTTTCCGCCTCTCCCCCTGAAGAACTCTTTTCATACTGATTCCAGAGTCCCAGAATAGGGGGAGACACCGATTGTCTCATAGATCAGTGGTTCTCAAAGGGTGGGCCCTGGGCCAGCAGCGGCAGTGTCGCCTGGGGACTAGCTGGAAACGCACATCCTTGACCTCCTACCCAGACCTGCTGCATCGGGACCTCTGGGGGTGGGGTCCAGCAATTTGTGTTTCAACCAGCCCTTCAGGAGATGCTGGTGTGCGCTGAGGTTTGAGAGCCACTGTAACAGAGGAAGAGAGGGCCTGGTAGCTGTTTGGGGCTTGTTCAAGTTCACAGCCCTGTTCTGGATGCCTGGTGCTCAGGGAAACTATAGGGCTCAGTTGTAGCGATAGGGACCAGAGGCAGAAGGGGAGACAGCTGGCCACTCTGATGCCTTTTGGCCTGGTTCCTCCCTGAACTTTCCAAAGGCAGAGCTCAGGGATGTCATCCAAGTGTTTGGGTAAACAGCCTGAATTCCCACGTGGGCTCTGTCTGATGAGCTGGGAGGTCCTGGGAAGCCACTTAACCTCTCTGGGCTTCATTGTGGGTTGTAGCCCTCAGTGACTAGAGCAGGATCGTTTAGGGGAATAAGTGAGATAACAGATGTGAAAACACTTTGCAAAACTTCAAATACTTCTCTGTTGTAAACTGTGACCAGACAACTAACTATAAGAGCAATTCTCGACTTTTTTTCCCAGTGGACACACCAGGCAGGTTATACTGACCTGCTGGACAGACTCCCAGAGTGCTCCTGCTGCAAAGCCTCCCATTCCCCTCTTGGTCAAGAGAGGAAGAGCCACAGCCTCTGAGTCAGAAGTTCCAGGGGCAGAAGACAGGTCTCTGTGCCTCGTGGCCATGATCTTATCTGCTCCCTCTTCCAAACTCCAGCCCAGTTCAGACCCCTGCAGTCTCTCCATTGGTACCTCTCTGACCCTGCTCTTCTGCAGTCTTTCCCCTTCCGGGCTATGTCTGCTCTTGGAACTGAACCTCTTGCCTCGTCCCCAACAGTGTGGCCCTGTGGCCCTCTGCTGATTCCTTTTATTCCATGCCACCAACAGTCCTTTCCCAGAGCACAGGGAGCCACCTGGGGACCATGTTTTACTCTCCTTTTCATTGGGCGAGGGGGTCGGAGCCCCCAGGAGGAAGGCTCCTGGCTCCTTCATGGTGTGGCCGAGCTGGAGCTGGCTCTGCCCGGGCAGTTACCGAGACTGCCATGTCATCAGCCAAATTCAGCTGTTGGTCACTGCTCTGGGTTTCCCCAGAAAGCCCTTCCTGGGCAGCTCCATCCACCAGAGTCGGCCTCTCTCCGTGTTAGCACTCTGTTTGGCTTTCTTCTGGGTGCTTGACCCAAACCCCACAGTGTTTATTTACCTTTTGTCTGTCAGCAGGGAGCTACTGGGCGGTGCTCCGCAGGTTTTCTGTCGCCCCAGGAAAGCTTTTGGTTGTGCCTAATCATTAGAAATGCACACGCGGACATCCTTTCAGGTTAAACAAACAAGCAGCTTTTTCTTTGCTACCTCGCACCTCCCCTTGGCCCAGGAACAGCGAGGAAGAAGCCACACTTACATTATATATATAAAAAAACACCTCGTGAACTATCTCGGGGCTTCCATTAGTTCAGTCATGTAGCAGTCACCTAAAGGGTGTCTCGTTCCTGGGAGCCACACGCTGGGCCTGAGGGGTGTACCGTACCCCTCAATTCTGTCGGCTTCCAGAACGTAAACCTCACTCGAGCTGGTGGCTCCTCTGTCTCCTTCACCAGAACCTGCCCCGCACCTCGAGCAAGGTGCTCACTAACTGCGGGTGACTGGAGGACTGACGGGCAGGTGAGGGTGCAGGCGGCTGTCTGCATCTCTGGGGCAGAGAGCGGGCCTTTGTCTTCCTGAGGCCCTGCACCAGAGCCTTTTGGCAGAGCTGGCACAGTGGGCTGGGGCGTGGGAGACATTTAAGCAGCAAGTTCTCTATAATGTTTCCCGTTCCCTCGGGACCCAGGCAGAAGCACCGGCAGGCCCAGTTCCCCTCCCGGGGTCTTAGCATTTAGCCCTTTCGTGTTCCTTGCACCACACTCAGCGGCTGCTGGACGCAATTCAGTGCCGCTGCCCTGAGTCCTGCACGCTGGCCCCTGATTTCTGAGAGAGCTGGTGGAATACAAGGAGCACTGGGCCCAGAAGACCAACTGCTTCCTGTCTAGGTTCGAACCCTGCGCCTGTGCATCTTTGGGGAAGGCACTTAACCTCTCTGGGAGAAGGCGCGAGAACCAACCTCACAGGATCATTTTATGACTCAAGGGTCATAACATGTGTGGAAGCACTTTTAAAACTGCAGAGCACACTTTTTCCGATTTAAGCTGTTGTTAACCCGGTATGTGAAGGCAGTTACCAGCATGCCCAGGACTATGTGCTGTTCCTAGCCCATGGGCTGTGGCTCTAACACTTGCATGTCAGATTACAAGCGATATAGTGAAATTATTATGCAGATAGCCTTGAATCTAATTTATTTTAAAAATATCATATCATTTTGCCTGGCCGGCATGTCTCTGCTTGAGCGTTGACTCATGAACCTGGAGGTAATTGTTTGATTCCTGGTCAGGGCGCATGCCCAGGTTGTAGGCTCGATCTCCAGTAGGGGGCGAGCAGGAGACAGCTGATAGATGATTCTCATCATTGATGTCTCTCTCTCTCTCCCCCCTCCCTTCCTCTCTCTGAAACAAATAAAAACATTTTTTTAAAAAAATAATATAATTTAGAAACATCTATCCTTTATTATTAGTGACAAGTTATTTACCAAATGTTTGTGTTAACATCATGATTCTAGGCAACAGAAACTTGCCCCAGCTGATTAAGCAAAAATGGAAATTTATTGACTATGTAATTGAAGAGTCTGGGGCACAATGGTGGCTTCAGGAACGGCAAGATCCAGGTGCTTAAATGAAGCTTAAACAAAGCTTTGCTCAAATGAACTCCAGGTGTCCACTCGCAGGAGGTCACCACACAGCAAACAGGCTGGCAGAGGTGAGGACAGATTACTCGTTGGCCATTTGAATACAAGAGCATTTCTCTACTCCGAGGAAGGTCGGTTCTGCTTGGGGCCTCCCACCTCCCAGCTTGTTTAATCCCCCCGCCAGCGTCTCTCTTGAGTTCCCGTTCAGTTTCCTTGATCTTTCTACTATTCTGCCTTCACTCCTCCACTGGGAATGGACATCTCACCTTGTTTCCCAGCTGGGTGACCCTGTGGTCACTTGGGCCTCTCATCCCTTTCTTTTTCTGGGTCAGATTTTAGGGTGCCTTCTCCCAGCACTTGCTCATTAATGTAGGCACCTAGCCTTATCCCATTCCCAAGCAGACGGCTCTCGGAGATCAGCCCTAAATGGACATCTACCAATGTGTGGAATAAGGTGAACTTCTGCCATCTCAGGGTCTCCCAGGGCCAAGAACGTTTACACTTGAATTTACTTTTGTCAGGAAGAAGGTCAAGAATCACGCTCTTTCTCAGACCACTCAGCCCTTTCTGTTTCCCCCAAAACTATTCCCGCAGATCTGATTGATCTCTAGATCTCAAGCCATGATTCGTCTTTCTGACTTTGTTCTGCTTTCATAATTCAGGCTTCCTCTTCTACATCATTTCCTGGGCTGGTTTTTCCAAATGAACTTGGGTACTCACACTTTTCTCATGCACTCCCGTCCCTGTCCCTGGTCACACCCCTTGCTTGGCTAATGTTTCCCAGTTGGGATCCAGTTGAATTTGGTTAATCTTCAGCTCTGCCTCACAAAACCTCTCTAGGATCCCCAGGCGCATGAGGACCCAAGAAGAAAATGGGGCCATGTGTTCACAGAGGGCCAGGGGTCCCCAACAGCCCATGGCTGTCTGCAGGCGGGCTCTGGTTCTGCCTCCCAATGTCCCATCTCCTGCCTTTGCACCCTCTCTGCCTTCTTCTCACCTTTTCTCTGCTTAAGCCATATAGATCCAAGGTGCCTCCAGTTGCCGTGGAAGCCATGTGACAGACAGACAGATTGTGCTTTCTCTCTCCACGTAACTGTGTCTCATCTTGGCCTATGGTATATGGCCTGGAGTCAAACGGAGGCTGCATTCTCACCCCATGAGCCAGGACACTTGGCCTCCTGCCTCCCAGATCCCCCCTCAGGATCCCAGCATCTTATTTTCCCTTCACTCCGTTGTGAATGTGCGCTCTCCTCCAGGACCAAGACTTTCCAGCCTCCTAGTCACCCTTTCTCACCAGCGTCAGTGCACTTCTATGGAAACTACGGAGTGTGGGGAGAACCCTCTGTCTGCTGGATTTCATTGTATCTTTTTACCTTTATGTCTTTCTTGAATGTTCATGATAATGTGGACTTGGTTAAGAAAGGTGAGAAATGGGGTGATGGGCCACTGCTTTACCCCTAGAGTCCTGGAGAGGTTGTCTGCCCCACCGTGTCCCACCATGGTCCATGTGTACACCAATCCACTGGGTTACGCTGAGGGTCTCAGTCCTCGTTTGAACCCTCTCCTGCTGGCAGGTAACACGTGCCTAGCCTGCTCCCTCCCATCCGTCGCCTTGTGTCAGATTTGGGGCTAGGGTTGGAAGAAGAACCAGGGGGACGGCAGGGGCTTCTGTGCCATGAACCTTTTTCCTGAAAGCTGGACTTAGACTATTACTGTGGGGAGCAGTTTGGAGCTTCTGCTGAGCATGCACATGCCATGCATGCCAGTGTTTCCTCCTTTGAGGGACTTGTCCACACGTGGACCAAGAGACGTGCAGGCATCTCAAAGCTGCATTGTTGTGCTAGAGAAAATGAGAGGTTATCTAAGTCTTTATAAATAGAAGAATGGAACAGTGAAGTGCTTAGGGATGCGGGGGAATATTACTCAGCAGACAAAAGATGCAGGAGACCTGTAGGCTTCAGGGATAAGCATCCAAAGGGCAGATATCATGGATGTCGCGTTGGGTGGAAAATAACTACATACAGAATGACCTGTACCATGTGATAGTTATAAACACTAAAAAACACAAAAGAATACTGCACAGTGTGTACAGATTTAAGTACAAAGTACATTCCGTGGCCAGGACACGGACCTGTCCATGGACAGGAGAGACACACTTAACTTCCAAAATAACGTTGCCTCTGGCAAGGAAGAGAGGCCATCCGGTGAGGTGGAACAGCAGCTTTCAAAATCGGGAGAAACGTGACTGTTCACAAGCATCCTTTCCCATGGCTGGTATATCATGTTTTCTATCTTTTTAAGTTTCCATACTTCAAGTTTTAATACAAATTTTGTAAATAACGAAGGAACACTTGCTGCAGCTGTGAGAGCTTGAAAAGTGACATATTTTTGGCTGCAAGTGACTGAGAAACTATTTGAACTGCCCTAAGCTAAAAGAGGGAGGAATTTTGGCTTCAGATCTGAAAAGCCCCCAGTATAGCTGCTTTGAAGGGACATGCGATTCCTGGATTTGGGGGTTTGCCGGCTGCCTTCCTTCAGTTGACTTCAGCCTCTCTCCCCAGCGCGGCCCCCAGAGCTGCGGCCCGCACTCAGTTCAGGTTCCATTCTCCCAAATGGCTGAAAGACAAGGGTCCGAAGGACTGGGCTAACTTTTCTTGGCCTAGATTGAGTCACGTGTGTGAACCATCGCTGTGGTCAGAAGGAAACTGGGCCCTGATTCTGGGTCACGCAGCTACCCCGGAGCATGGGAATGGGGTCAGCCCCCCCAAACCGCATCATAGAGCGGGCAGGTGGGGTGCTGTCAAGAAGGCCGGAGCCACGAATGCCCACCTCTGATTGCTGGCTCATTTTTGAAAAGGGATAGCAGTGGATGTTGTGATAGACTATAATCTTCAAGTCTACCGATCAGTTCTGTCTTCCCTGGCTCCCTCTTAATCACCCTGCCCCTGCCCCGGTGTGGGGCTCCCACATGGGCGTGTGCTGTCGATGCCCCCTAAAAGCCACCAGCTTTCCA